>NC_058023.1:31032297-31332297 GCF_019176455.1 Solea senegalensis | reverse complement strand
AGTGAATCATGACGAAAAGCTGCTCACGTTTGTCCACCGCGTGGCGACAAAAAAAACAATAATGAGTTTTTTTACATTTACGCATTTACAACACTGGATTATTACATACAGAACATGCATTTACAACACTGGATTATTACATACAGAACATGCATTTACAACACTGGATTATTACATACATGCATTTACAACGCTGAATTATTACATTTACGACACTGGATTATTACATACACACATTTACAACACTGGATTATTACATAAAACATGACACATGATTCAATTTTCATGATTGGTTTGATTGTCAGGAGGAGGATGGAATTATTATATAATTATTATAAAGTATCTTCCAAAACAAACTGTGGGGGGTTGGGTTGGCACACATTTTAATCTGGAGGCAGATCAAAATTTAGGTTTAGTTAAAAAACTAACTATTAAGGGTAATTCTTTTACATACATATATATATATATATATATACTGTATATACAGTATACTTTATATGTGTGTGTGTGCGCTCACTTTAGCATGTCACACTTAAATCCTTGAAGACACACTTTTACTTTTCTTGTTAACACAAAGTCATCTTGAACGTGAACCTTTTGAGACTGAAGTGGCGTTCACGTATATTTCTGTGTATTATGTAAATCCAATTTTTTTTCATCTTTTATTCTGGAGTCACAGACTTTGATGAATAAACTCTTCTTCACTCACTCGATGAATGATAAAGTCATTTTTATATAGCGTTGCTTTCAGAGGAGAATCAGCGACTTATAACGACTGAAGTGTTTGAGGAATAATAGACTGAATTAACGTCCTAATTCATTTGTATATACACACACTCACTTCATTTGTCTATACACACACTCACTTCATTTGTATATGGGCCATTCTACCGAATTCGTGCAAATTGCTGTCCCACAATAAAAAAACTATTTAACAAAACAATTAAGAATTCAGACCTTCAATATTTACTAAGATTATGTTATGATCTAGTTAAACACAAGACTGTAACTATTTAGTAATTAAGCTAAATATATACAAAATCATCATTTATGCTACCTTCCTAGGTACTTTCTATTGGGAAGTAGTTGTCCCAATCTCTAAGCCCTAAATTTCAATCCATGAAAATAATACTTAAAAGAATTTTGTCATTTTTTCCAATGGTGTATTTTAAAATATATGTTTGGTTTCTTTTAAACAGAATGTAAAACATTTAGATTCATTTTGAAGTTTTTTTTTAAATTACAAAACATGCTTTAAAAAATGCTGTCCCACACTTTCATGTCACAACCGTAACACGAGTTGTTTTACCACATGGGTGGAGCCTGGTTTTAGTCACACCCCAGAATTTCTGACCAAGAAATGACACTGCATCCCTGTCCCTCATGGCTGCATGGTGAGATATTACCTCTCATAATTTTTAAGTAAATGGGCTCCAAAGTCTGAAAATCAGCATGTTGCATTAATAATTGTCACAACCGTACACATATTATCTGCAAGTAAATACACTTTTGGGGGCTCAAAACAAAATATTATGTTTTGTTGTGTGTACAACTGTTCAAACATCTGTTCCTAGCCATTTACTTGTTAGCATGTTTGAGTTATGCTAGGAATTAGCTAAAAATGTCACAACCGTAACAGTCACAACCGTAACAAATTGTAACGTTACGGTTGTGACATAATCATTATGGTAGTGACAACATGTAATGTTCCACATATTTAAGGACATTTTTCATCATTATTATTACATTATACTCTTAAAACATAATAATAATAATAATAATAATAATATTGTTATTATATTTGATTTGTAAAGCACATTTCATTCTTAAGAATCTCAGAGTGCTAAATAATGTTTGATATGAGAAGGAAAGAAGGAAAGAGAACAAAACTAGAAACAAAAGAAAGGCGGAAAGATCAAATCTATCAGTGATTTATCTGACAGGGAGCAAAGGAAGGTCAGAAGATCATGGCGAAAAAGACAGCAACATCACAGGCTATTGGTGAAAAGTCAAAGAGAGATGGAGAGATTGTGCACAACTTCCACGCCACCTCCCACACCCTCTGCCACGCCTTCTCCTATGCCGCCTTACCTTCCACGCACTTCTAGTGAGACTGTTACTCCACACACTTCTAGTGAGACTAATAAGAGACGTTGGAATGCGTGACCACAGAAAAATAAACTTGAATGGAAGAAAGAAAAATATAGAAAACGGTGCCATAGATTGTGCGTGAGGCCAGAGAAGTCAAACTGTTCCGCAAGAACAAAAACTCAGAAGGAAGTATGGAAGCACAGAGTTCCTGTGCATATCAGAAAGACCCTTCTTTTTCATAACACACTCATGCACAATTTGCAGAAAAAAATACAAGTCTGCCAATTATAAAGAGAAACATGGATTAAGACGTGCATTGACAAGCAGGTTGCTCAGAAAATACTATCTTGTTTCTATGCTCAGAGAAACACTAGGCAGCTCCCACAGGCAGCTCTCAACACGACTGCAGACAACCCACATCTAAAGTTCACATATCAGAGACATAACATTTGTGTTTGTAAAATTCACATTAAAAGGCAGGTTATGAGTTAATATTAAGCAATAAGGTTGAGGGGATATAATACAACCTTGCAAACAAAATACTGTGGTCACAAGCAAAACAGTGCAGTCACTACCGTAACAGTGCGGTCACTACCGTAACACTGAATGTTTTGTAAAATAAAATAAGAATTGAGTCATTAAATAACATTTTATGATAACTATTGGTTAAATATACATTCAATGTAATAACTAATGAACTCTGAGATCTCTATGATCAGTGTAATTCATTTTACAAAAAAGATTGCATTTAAATTTTGATGAGTCTTAGAAAATAAACTTTGAAATTTGATAAAAAAATTATTTTAATTGATTTAGTTGTAAAACCCTTCATAATAAATTACTAAAATTATTCTTTAGAGGGTGTATGGACACACAATATTAACAGATTAATATAATGGTTTTTATTGCAGTGTGTTGCTGTGTTACGGTAGTGACAAATTTCAGGAGTTGAAAAACATTTCAAGAACAGGCAGACATTAATATATGAAATTTGACTGCGCCTTTACTAGATATGTACCATTGAAATATGGTACAATATATGTATGGACGAGGTTTTTGGAAAAAAACAACTTTTGAAAATGTGTTTCCAACTCTGGACTTTGCACGAATTCGGTACACACACTCACTTCATTTGTATATACACACACTCACTTCATTTGCGTATACACACACTCACTTCATTTGCGTATACACACACTCACTTGATTATACACACACTCACTTCATTTGTGTATACACACACTCACTTCATTTGTATATACACACACTCACTTCATTTGTATATGCACACACTCACTCACTCACTCACTCACTCCTAATTCATTTGTATATAAAGCCAAAAATGCAGACACAGATTTGCTCAAAATTAAAATTGGCTATAAACATTCTCTTTATTCTTTTTCTGCATCTATATTTGTCGACTCAGACTTTTATCTTATCAAAAAAGTAACTTACAGATCAAAGTTTATTTAACAGGAAGGAAAATTGGATTCAAGAGAAGGAAAGTCTCACACACACACACACATACACAGATGGGGGCGGGATTACCACTGTATCTTGTCGTTAATGTATTTTTTTAAATCATTCGACACAGACTCAACTTTGACACTTTGACCCGCCCCCCCGTCTCTCTTTCCCTCGTCTCTCTTCAGGCAGATGGACGACGCTGATCCCTCGCTCTGGAGGTGTGGAGAGAGAGAGAGGGAGGAGCGAGAGAACGAGAGCATGAGACCATGGATGAGTCACTGAAAAGGTGAGTAAAGTCTTTCTTTCTTTCTTTACACAGATTATGTGACTGTGTGTCGTTATGAGGATTAAATCAGACGGTGGGGGGAAAAAAGGAGAAGAAGACAAAAGTTAAATTCCCTTTAATCTCTCTCTCTCTCTCTCTCTCTCTGTCTATCGCAATCTCTTTATCTGTCAAAGCTTTTCTCCATGTAACCTTCCACCTCTGTCTCTCCATCCTCCTCCTCCTCCTCCTCTCTCTTCATGCTCTCTCTCTCTCTCTCTCTCTCTCTGGCTGTGATGTGTTGTGGTATCACAGCACTTATGTGGTTCACCTGCAGAGCCTCTTCAGTGTCCGTGAACAACGTTAATGCTCTCACTGAGTGACTGAGTGAAGGTCTGACCTGAACACGTGACACACAAACACACATGAAGACACGTACACAGAGAAATAGAGTATAGAGTTGGATCGCGTCGTAATAGTTCAGCGAAGCCGAACAGAGAAGAAATTCAGAGCAGACATTTTATTATTGTGCTTTTATAAGTGAAACTCTCACACACACACACACACACACACACACACACACACACACACACAGTTGTGTTTATTATTAAACCTTCACCGGCACATCAATGCGCTCTGAAATATCAGAGGTTTTTATCTTGTTGCACCTAGCCTGCTTAAGATGTCCTCTGCACCACACACACACACACACACACTGCGCGCAACATAAACACACACACACACACACAGTGATTCTTCCAACTCTCCTTGAAGACATTTATGAGGTGTTAAATCACTAAGCTGTCTGAGGTGGTGGGTTAAATGGAGGACAAGCTGAGTTGTCATAAATAAGTCTGAACACCCATACACACACAGCATAGCCACACAACACTTACACCACCTTGCCTTTTTACACACAGCCACACACACACACCACCTGGCCCTTTTACACTCCACACACACACCACCACACAGCACGCACACACACCCAGCACACAACACACACAGCACACACAACACACACACAGCCACAGCACACACACAGCACACAACACACACCAGCACACACAACACACACCTTGCATACACCGCGCCCACCACACATGCCTTTTTCCCAGCACACCCCAACACACAACTGCAGCACACACACCACACACACCACCACACACACACAGCCTGCTGGCTGCCCCACACACACACACAGCACACACAACACACACCACACACACACACAGCGGATGGATGCGTTACGCTTTAACAAACACCGCGAAGCCACAGCCATGCACAGCACAGACGGGCCATACGCCTTTTACGCCCCACACACATGAACGCACACACATACACGGTAGCGCATACACCAGCACCGCGGGCCTTTTACGCCTTACATGGGCGCATGCACCGCAGCACACTGCAGCACACACACACACACGGCAAGCACACATTTAAACAGACCAAACAAAGTCTTTTCAATTCCAATCTTAGTCCTAAACTCAGTTCCTCAGAAACGAGGTTCTGCCACATTAGGACCAGGTTTTGTTATCTTCATGACAGGAAAAAACAACAAATACAAGACGACACACAACCGTGTGTAAATGACGATAGCTTATGACAGCGATGGTGATTCTCTGAACATTTATTGGACATGAATTCATCTGGAATAATAATGAGGCTGGAAAGATCAAAGTCAGATTATACACAGGACACAAAGGGGAGGATGATGAAAGTGTGATTTATTTATTTTTTTTAACCAGTAGTAATTATCTGATCTTTTCCACAGAACAAAGTGATCGTCAACTCTGACCCCGACGAGGAGAAAAATCCCTTTTCAAACACGTCGGATCCAACAAACGTCACCTGGGAAATTCCAGGACAAATTCAGATACTGACTCTAAATTGGAGCCGATGGATTCACCGGGCGCCCGTGGTGGATATGGAGGAGTTGATGTTCAGCTCTTTATCTGGGACGCTTAGCGCCTTTGGAACCAGACGTCAACAAACAACACGGGATGTTTTGTCTCATCGGGAACCTGAAGAACTTGTGTGTCCAATTAACTGACGACTGGCAAGAAATGGTACTTTAGTAGAATTCAACTGCAGGTCATTTGTTCCCTGTTTGTTGTCCTTCCCTTTTCTAACACTTAAACCATCGCTGGTGCAAGTAAAACCGGAGGATTCAGCTCCGGTGTGGTTTTTGGGATGAGAGGGCCAGTGAGATCCCTTCTGGGCGGGTTCAGCTCCAGCACCACCACCTCCTCCTCCTCCCTGGAGGCTGGCGGCCAGATGTCTTGGCCAAGCAACAGCCCCCTGGACCTCAACCAAACCCTGCCGTGGGGGAGCGTCGGAGGTGGTGGAGCGGCGGCGGCGGTCATGAGCGCAGGTGTGGAGAATTTCACCCAAGAGTCTGTCATCAGAGAAGTGATCAAAGAGAAAAACTGGCCGGCGCTGCTCATCCTCATCATCATTGCGCTGACGATCGGCGGCAACATCCTTGTCATCCTGGCGGTGTCGCTGGAAAAAAAACTCCAAAATGCCACTAACTTCTTTCTGAGGTCGCTGGCCGTGGCGGACATGCTCGTCGGCATCCTGGTGATGCCGATCTCCCTGATCAACATCCTCTACGGTGAGTCGCGCGGACACAGAACGTCGCCGAGCGCTCGGTAGTTCACGCGGACGTTACGTGGATAGTGTCGTGTTCGTATTTTGAGATATGAGAGGAAACTTCTAGACAGTGAAAGGGTTTATTGTCGAAGTGAAGAACACAGCGAAGACATGTCAGCGAATCAGAGTAAGCCACGCCCAGTTTGGAGTCATTGTCTCAGATATGGCGCCCACGTCTCTCCGGGGCGCTCTGTCTCAGTGACTCTCCCATTTGGGTTAGTTTTGCCGAAGCTTGGTGGGAAGGTGTTACGGACCAAGACGGACAAAACAAGTCGACTGGTACCGTGGCCTAAACTTAACAGGAAGTCAATGGAATGTAAAGTACAAATACATCAAGTAGAATTTTCACATATCTGTACTTTACTTTGTTATTTATATTTCTGGCAACTTTTACTTTTACTCCGCTACATTTCCCTTGTTTACTCGTTACTACAGAATAAGAGGTGGTGACATAATGCCTGTTTGTTGTCGCTAGTTGTTTTTAGCCGCTCAGCTCTTTAACTTCTACCAAAGTCGTTTTCCGGTAAGATACTTTTGCTCAAGTATCGCTTTCAAGTACTTTATACAAGACTGCTATCATGACTACTTTTTCCTGGTTTAATAGTTATCATCAGCCACACACTGTTTAAAAACGGACCCTTTAATTGTATCAAACTTCATGTGTTTTACCACTAAGTTGTGTTGTGTGGACATACACAGTTTGTCAGGTTAGTTTTTATCGAAATCCACAAAGTGATGACAGTCACCGTTTGTTCTCATGTTACATAATGATGCTGCGCAGCGTCTTATCTGCTAATTGAAACAGACGTTTCCCTTTAATCCTCGGCCAATATTTAAAGAATGCTCACTGCAAATATCTTCGGATCTTGAACGTCCACCCACTCCCCGGTCGCTGCCAGCTCACGGTCACATGCGCCATCCTTTCTTTTGCTTTCACGTTTATTACTGGGAAGAATTGTTGCTTCCCCGGGACGTTTGCGCTCTCGTATTTCGTGACTGCCTCGAAAACCGGCGGATGCCAACTTTATAATTGCAGTATCACACCATTTATCAGCTGCTGTTGTTGCTTTTACGATATCATGCCAGGAATCTGCACGGACGCCCACGTTAGCTTAATAGGATGGTGGGTTGTTACATTGTGGGCTTCATGTTGAGATAATTTTTCAATGTTGTGTTAACACATTTAAATAAATAAGAGGTTGTGTTCCTCTTACAGTTCTGCCAAGTCTCTGCATCCAAAGGAAATCTACATTTCCTACAGTCATTGTCGGCATGAAAAAAGTGAACTCAGTTAATATGATTTTCTGCAGTTATAGATGATCTGTAGAGTTATAGATGATCTGTAGAGTTATATATGATCTGTAGAGTTATAGACGATCTGCAGAGTTATAGATGACCTGTAGAGTCATAGATGATCTGCTGAGTTATAGATGATCTGCTGAGTTATAGATGATCTGTAGAGTTATAGATGATCTGTAAAGTTATAGATGATCTGCAGAGTTATGGATGATCTGTAGAGTTATAGATGACCTGTAGAGTTATATATGATCTGTAGAGTTATAGATGATCTGTTATGGATGATCTGTAGAGTTATAGATGTAGAGTTATAGATGATCTGTAGAGTTATAGATGATCTGTAGAGTTATATATGATCTGTAGAGTTATAGATGAAATGTAGAGTTATAGATGATCTGTAGAGTCATAGATGACCTGTAGAGTCATAGATGATCTGCTGAGTTATAGATGATCTGCTGAGTTATAGATGATCTGATGAGAGTTATAGATGATCTGTAGAGTTATGGATGATCTGTAGAGTTATATATGATCTGTAGAGTTATATATGATCTGTAGAGTTATAGATGATCTGTAGAGTTATGGATGATCTGTAGAGTTATAGATATAGCATGCATGCATGTTTCTGTATGAATGGGTGAATGTAGGTTTAGGGCAAAGTCATTTAGAATATTGGAAACATTAATGAGTTCCACATCAACATGAACAATAATCAGTATCCATCACTGATGGTGAAAGTCATTTGTTGATCCACGACGTCCTTGTTTGAGTGTTATTTATCCAGCAAACACGGATACATCACATCGCCGCCATGTCGTAATCTACAGGAACACAAACTAATCCCGTCCTCGTGTCGTGTTGCCGGTGCTCAAACTGGAGATTTCACATTTATGGACGCATCATTTCTTCCCTTCCTTTTTATTTGAGGGAATTTATTCCCTTTGCCTTGAGCTTTGATGTAAAAGAGTGGATTAAAGTTCAGTCAAATGTCTGTACGGCTGTATTTAAATCTGTAAACCCGCCCCTCCCTCTCCCTCTCCCTCTCCCTCTCTCTCTCTCTCTCTCTGTGTCCATGCAGATTACGCCTGGCCTCTGCCCAGTTGTCTGTGTCCGATCTGGATCTACCTGGATGTCCTGTTCTCCACCGCCTCCATCATGCACCTCTGCGCCATCTCCCTGGACCGATACGTTGCCATACGCAACCCCATCGAGCACAGCCGCTTCAACTCCAGAACCAAAGCCATGATGAAGATCGCCGCCGTTTGGACCATATCTATAGGTGAGAGCGCAGGATGTGGAACAGAACCCTGAAGCGTTCTTTACTGAGTTCACTCCCGACTGTTGAAAGTTGGCTTCAAGATAGACACAATGTCTCCTCTACATCATTCATTCATTCATTCATTCACGGATTCTCAAACATTCAGGTGGAATGTTTACATTTCTTGCAGTTGAATTCATCTGCCTTTGATCTCTCTCTCTCTTCTTGTGTGTGTGTGTGTGTGTGTGTGTGTGTTGTTGATCATTAGGTCCGGATTTAGCTTGTAATGGCGGCTCGGTCAGCAGCTGTGCAGGAGGAAATGACGAGCTTTGATCTTAAGTCAATTACACCGTCGCAGACTTTTGTGTCTTTAATACTAGTTTACTTGTGTCATTGATAACTAGTTTACTTGTGTCAGCCATTGATACAAGTTTACTTGTGTCATTGATACAAGTTTACTTGTGTCAGTCATTTATGCTAGTTTACTTGTGTCTTCAGTACTAGTTTACTTGTGTGAGCGATACTTACTTCTGGGGAGGGGCAGAACAGCTGATCACATTGTGACAATACATTAACGAGAAACCCTCAAATGTCCTTGTCGCTATATATATGTATATACACACACATATATATATATATATATATATATACATATATGTATACATATGGTATATATATGTAACCCTAACCCTAACCCATGTACACATACTCATATATATATATGTACAGTATATGTATAAATATAAATATATATATATATATATATATATATATATATATATATATATATATATGTACATGTATATGTATATATACACACACACTGTTTCACATATATACATTAATGGTAAAAGATTGTCCCGTCCTCTGTTGTTGACTCCAGGTGTCTCCATGCCAATCCCTGTCATCGGCCTCCACAATGAGGACAAGGTCTTCGTCAACGGCAGCTGTGTCCTCAATGAGGAACGCTTTATGCTGATTGGCTCCTTTGTGGCCTTCTTCATCCCACTGGTCATAATGGTGGTGACGTACTGCCTCACCATACAGGTGCACTTATCTTCTTACTTACCACTCACAAACTCAAAAACTTAAAACTCATCTCCATCTTCTTCTTCTTCTTCTTCTTCATCATTAACTCTGCAGGTGCTCCAGAGGCAGGCCACTGTCTTCCTGTATGAGGCAAAGTCTTCCTCCCAGCAGCCTTTGCACACACCAGTAATGACAAACACGTTGCAGCCTCCATCCAGCACCTTCCACCTTCCTCAGATCAACACACCAGACTCACAAGGTAAACACACACTCTGACTGTGAATTTACAGCCAATCATCTACAACAACACTAGTTTACTTGTGTCTTTGATACTAGTTGTGAGTTATACTAATTATGTTTACGCGTGTGAGTTACATTACATTACATGTCATTTAGCAGACGCTTTTATCCAAAGCGACTTACAAAAGTGAGTTATACTAGTTTACTTGTGTGAGTTATACTAGTTTACGCGTGTGAGTTATACTAATTATGTTTACGCGTGTGAGTTATACTAGTTAAGTATGTTTACTTGTGTCATTTATACTAGTTATGTTTACGCGTGTGAGTTATACTAGTTATTTTTACTTGTGTGAGTTATACTGGTTAACTTGTGTGAGTTATACTAGTTATGTTTACTTGTGTCATTTATACTAGTTATGTTTACTTGTGTCATTTATACTAGTTTACATGTGTGGTTATACTAGTTTACTTGTGTGCGTTATAGTAGTTATGTTTACTTGTGTGAGTTATACTAGTTATGTTATGTTATTTATTTATTTTAGTTTTATTTATACTAGTTTACTTGTGTCATTAATGCTATTTTAATTGTGTATTGCATACTAGATTACTTGTGTGAGTTATACTAGTTATGTTTACTATGTTTAACTGTCATTAATACGAGTTTACTTGTGTCATTAATACGAGTTTACTTGTGTCATTAATACTAGTTTACTTTGTGAGTAATACTTGTTATGTTTACTTGTGTCAGTTATACTATTTTTCTTGTATGAGTTATACTAGTTTACTTGTTTTATTTATACTAGATTACTTGTGTCAGTAATGGCCTTTTTTCAAACCCCGTAATAGTCAGTTGTAGTAATATTGGTGGTGAACACCACTCTTGCTCCTCCCACAGAGTTGAAGCCTCCGCCCCCTCAGAGCAGACGAAACACCCTGAGCTGTCTGAAAGGGGTGGAGCCGAGCATGTTGCTCAGCGCCTCCACGTCAGACAGCATAAGCATCATTCCCAGCTCTGAGGCGGCGTCTCAGCTCAGCTCACCAGCCACGGGGCCGGGGCGAAGTGACACGGCGGGTTGCCACGGGCGACGGGGGATGATGCAGGCCATAAAGAACGAGAGGCGAGCGTCCAAGGTGAGACGGGGCAGAGTGGATGAGGTTTACATGAAGAACTGAGTCTGCAGTGGTTTTACTCGTCATGTTGTTTGAGCTTAAATCAGGGTATGAGCTTAAATCAGGGTATGATCGTAAATCAGGGTATGAGCTTAAGTCAGGGTATGAGCTTAAATCAGGGTATGATCGTAAATCAGGGTATGAGCTTAAATCAGGGTCATCAGTCATCATCTAACCGCTTTATCCTCCACCAGAGGGTCGCGGGGGGTGCTGTGCCAATCTCAGCTACATCGGGCGATAGGCGGGGTACACCGTGGACAGTTCGCCAGTCCATCGCATGATCGTAAATCAGAGTATGAGCTTAAATCAGGGTATGATCTTAAATCAGGGTATGAGCTTAAATCAGGGTATGATCTTGAATCAGGGTATGAGCTTATATCAGGTATGATCTTGAATCAGGGTATGAGCTTAAATCAGGGTATGATCGTAAATCAGGGTATGAGCTTAAATCAGGGTATGAGCTTAAATCAGGGTATGATCGTAAATCAGGTTATGATCGTAAATCAGGGTATGATCTTAAATCAGGGTATGAGTTTAAATCAGGAGCTTGAATCACTTGTTTTGTCTTGTGCTCTCAGGTTCTGGGAATCGTCTTCTTCCTCTTCCTCATCATGTGGTGCCCGTTCTTCATCACAAACGTCACGTTCGTGCTGTGCAGAGGCTCCTGCAACGAGTCACTGCTCAACGACCTGCTCAATGTCTTTGTGTGGGTGGGTTACATCTCGTCTGGGGTCAACCCTCTGGTCTACACCCTCTTCAATAAGACTTACCGGAGAGCGTTCTCCAGCTACATCAGGTGCCAGTACCAGACGGGGACAAAAGCTGCCGGACAGAGCTGCAAAACGCTCCTCGTCCCGCAGCCGTGTCCGTCGCATGCCGTGACCCCGCTGCTGATGGGAGGTCACGGGAAAGCGGCCGTGGACCGCAACAGTAACTGTCGCAATGGCAGCAGGGGGGACAACGGGAGACTGACAGTAGACCCGGAGGACACGACGGACGACGGCACGCAGATCGGGACAGTGTCGCAGAGCCTCTCTGAATCCCACGTCGGCGCGCTGTCGGAGGCGGAGCCAGAGACGGAGGTGGAGCAGGAGCTGTCGCTCATCGGCTCCAGAGAGCACACGAGCAGCGTGTGACGGGGGCCGAGAGGAGGAAGCTGTGAGTGACGTAAACCTGCAGGAGACGGAGTTGTTGAGAAAGGACAAGTTTCACTGGAGAAGCAGCATTTACACCGTTAAGCAGAGAAATCAATGAAAAAATGTTTTCCCCCTGGTTACAAATGGATGAATTCTGCATGTCACTGAACCCTCTGTGTTATAACCTGGTGATGGAGTCAAGTGGGTCCAACCACACAGATCCCCACGGTCCAAGAGTCAAAATGCAGTCTGAGCTCTTGTGTGGATTCTCTTACAGCCAGAATGAACCATTTCACAGAGGAGGGGAGGAAATCCTTCCCCGGGTCTGCTGAGGAAAAACCCAAGATCAATGTGCCAAGATCAGTGGCCTCTGATAGACTCACAGTGCCATCTAGTGGTCACACGAGTGAAGAACATAGCACAGACGCCAACAAAAAGCTCCTGCTTCCTTTTTCTTTCTTTTTTTTTTTTTAACTTAAAGTTAAGTTTTGAATCAAAATAAAATCTCACATTTTTATAGGAAAGAAAAAAGGAAATGAAAAATATCTGGGCTTCATTATCATCGGCGACTTATTTTTAACCGTTAAACGATGACAATTATTTCGCTTTCATGAAACAATCAAACAAATCACCAGGCTCAGACTTCAAATTAGACACATTTAAAGCAACACAATGTCGGATTTCTGCCTTCTAATGATGTCGAAACGGCTCCTGGGACGGATTTGTGCGATGAGCCTATTGTAATCCCTCAGATTATTATTCTATCCGTGGTTTTACGGTCATTAATGACCGTAACCATGGCCTCAACTCAACAGGAAGTTGCAACCCTCTGCGTCTGGGCGAATTTCGACCATTCGCCACAGAACGTATGACTTTTGGCGTGCGTTGAGTTCCACCGAATTTCCCGAAACTTGTTGCGAAGATGTTATCGACCAAGACGAACAAAAAAGTCAACCAGAAGTAACCATGGCCTCAACTTAACAGGAAGTCCAAAGGCCATTTGGAATCCTGGCTTCCATGTTGGCGATTTGAGCTCGACACATCGAGACACGTCGAGAGGTTTTGTGGATTCAAAAGTGACGTCAGGGAGCTGCTGCGCGGGGAGGCGAGGAGTCCTAGTTATTTACTGTTTAGACAAGGTTTACACAGTGATTAATAAGTTACATAGTCCAGGTTTATCATGGTTACTTTGTTTCTGACATCTTGTCTCGTTACCGTGGCAATACTGTTTCCTGACTGTAGGGGGACGCTGACACCTAATCCTACATTGTGTTGCTTTAAATCACCACAAATAAAAAATATGCATAAAAGACGCAGATTGTTTGTCTTTATACGAACACGCGGCTCGAGTCGCTGTGTGAACATATCACAGGAATGGATTTACATATCAGAGTATTCACAGCAGATTAAATCCCCGCCCTTTAGGATTCAGCGTGTCTCTGAAATGAAACAAGGAAACTGTTTTTGAGTTACCTCGTGTACTTTTTTTTGTATTATTTAAAGCAGAATTCAGTTTTTCTTCCTTCGCACACGTCGACGTCCGTGGAGCCGATAATCAAACATCTTGACGTTGATACAGTAACAGACAGAAGCTTCATTCATTCATTCATATTAATATTTCATAACAGTGTAATCGACATAGACCAGATCAGTTTTTTATTACATTTGAGGATTTTCCACAAAAAAAACGCATCCCAAAGACAAAATCTCCCGTCTCTACGCCATGAATCCATAAAGAAATGTTTTCTATGCATTGAACACTGAGGGACCGTCTGCAAATGAAAAGAACACAAAAAACACAACTCCATGGAAATTGCAATATGTTTTTTAAATATTTATATATATATAGATATATAAATGATGGAGTCTGAAAACCTGAGTATTAAGTTGTTATTCTTTATCTATTTTTATTTCATTTTTAACAGAGGTGCATTAAAGAGTCTTCCCAGCTTTTTCTTTTTTTTTTATCAAAGTAAATAAATATAATCTCCGTAGCCAAAATACAAAACACCTGAATGTATTTTAAACTTTTTACCCGTGACCACTTGCGTCAAGGTCAGAGGTCAGATGCCTGAGTTCTGCTTCCACACACGTGGAGACACTTTTGTATAACTGACGTACTCATGAATATGCATGTTTGAAGTTTTTGTTCTGAAATAAACCCGAGGTTTGAAGAGGAGAAAAAAAACAAACACACAAAGCAATCGACGAAAACAATAGCAACATAAAAATGCAGGAGCCACAGACAGACCATAATAGCAACGAAGAATAACTCTATGTTTGGTTGACATTGGTTCAGTCATGTTTCTTTAATCATGTCTGGGAAAACTCGACTGAACGTGTCGATCCTTTGTTTGTTCCGCTTCATCATCATTGTTTCAAATTTTACGGGAATTTTCTTTATTTTTGACGACGCGACGGAGACGTAAAAAAAACGTGCGTGAAGACGAATAAAGTCGATGATTAAAGCTTTAAATCAGGATATAAAGTTGGGGGAAAAACAGTTTCTTCTAAAGAGACGAAAACCAAAGATGCCGTAAAACTAGAATTATATTTGTGTCAATATTTTCAAACAATAAACAACTTAAAATATTGATTTAATCATTCAAAAATATTGTATTTTATTGTTTGAAGATGCACTTGTTCTTTGCCCTCCCTCACTTGTTCTTTACACTCCCTAATTTGCTCTTTACACCCCTTCACTTGTTCTTTACACTCCCTAATTTGTTCTTTACACTCCCTAACTTTTTCTTTACGCTCCCTCATTTGTTCTTTACGCTCCCTTGCGTGTGAGTTCCAGACAAACAGCGACTCCAAGACGGTGACGTCCATTCAGCTCAGTCACTCCAAAACTCAGTAGCCAATCAGCAGCCAGCTTCCTAAGACCCGCCTACAATAAAAAAACATGGTGCCAAAATACAACAAGTGTATTTTATTTTATTTGCTTCTTAAAAAGTGTTGACACAAATCTAATTCCACCCGAAACTAAGTACGATTGTTTGATGAAACAAAAGTCATCCATGACTATAATATATACATTATATATTTTTCACGTAAAGAAACAAAGTTCTCTTCACGTCATCGTGGTCTTATTTCTCCAGGAGAAACAGGTTTGTTGAGGAGTTTGTTGAACTCCATCTTTAAACCAGCAAACACGTGTCGATGCCTGTTTGTTTCTTGGCTCTTGTGGATTAATGAACTTTTTACGTGTTGAACCCTCTTCTGTTCTGCAGTGGCTGTTTGTTTGTTTTCAAATACCATCTTAATTGTGAATGTTTGTCTCTAAAATAGTAATAATAGAGTTTATAGGATTATGCCCTCTTCCACACAATGTATATTTTCTTTTCTTTTTTTCTCTGTGTGATGCTGCTATGTATTTATTAAAATATTACTCTAATTTGCAGACAAATTACTTATTTGTATAAAAACCATCATTTTCTCCAGGTTGTTCTGGATCTTCTGAAGACACGTGGAGCAGTGGTGAGGAGTTCCTTCATAATAAATGAATTCACGGCTGTATTTGAACTGAATATTTAAATAAAATATGTTTATTTTAATCAGGCGATCATTTGCAAAGTTCCCCATGTGCGACAATCTTATTGCATCCAGCTCATTCAACGGGACCTGGTGACATCAGCACCATGGACAGCGACAGTCATAGAGCAGCAGGTGAGAAGCGTGAAGCAGCAGCGACACCATGTGGTGTAACTGGAGTATGACAAGCGGACAATTAGTGACGGTGGATTTGACCTCTAACCACACACACACACACACACTCACTCACTCACACACACACACACACATAAAATGTGAAGCATCTCCGATTCATGATGCTCGATGCAGTGTTTCGTGGCCTCGGAAATCCCCGGACATGTTCGTAGAGCTTCGGTTGCGCATGCGTGGTTACACCTCTTTCCCTGGTCTCGCTGGTTTGAAACATTTGTCAACTTCGCAAGAAAAGTAGCGCGAGAAAAGGATGGAAAACACTCTGTGGTCAAATTAAAATCACTCTGACTGAATATCAGACATTCATGTGTTCATTAATGTTTGACAGATTATAATAAGGCAACACGTGTGTTTCATTTCCGCCACAACACAATGAAGAATCAACACATCGTAGCAGAGTAGATGTAAATCAGTAAATATAAGATAAAAAAAACACGTCTATTTTGTTTCCCCGTGAAAATCGACTTTGGACATTTATTTTGAAATGCAGGGCGGAAGTGTTCTTTGCTCGGAGCAGGACGCAGCTCGACGCTCGTCAGTTCCACGGACGCTACCGTGGAAACAACCTCAATCTAATCCACAGCTGCGCCGCGCTCAAGGCCCACATTTCTTCTTTTCAAAGGCTTTCCGTCTCCTCCTCCATCATCCATCCACCCGTTCATCCGTTCATCCACCCACCTGTGCTCCACCGAACATGGGGCTGAAATAAAATGCGAAGCCGCGGCGGAAGAAAAGGAGCATTAAAATCAACGAAAGACGCAGAAAAAAAAGACAGAGAAGGACGAAGGTGAGTGCGTTTACGTGTGTGTGTGTGTGTGCGTGCATGTGTTTGTTATTGTTACTGCATCGTAAACGCACGCGCGCACAAACCACACTGGCGGATCTGCGTGTTTTTTTTTTTAATTAGAGCCTAATTCATCTCCAGGCGTGGACTCCAGACACACACACACACACACACACACGCGCGCACTCCGCGAACACCGTCGTCGCAGATTACTATGACGTGATCATGTTAAAATGTTACCTGTGTGTGTGTGTGTGTGTGTGTGTGTGTTCAGCTCTGCGTCAATGACTCGTTCTTTATTTGATGGTTAATTATATCAATGTTCATGGACGTGAATTCCTGTGAAGCGTGTGTCGATATACATACACATATATACCTTTGTGTGTGTAGATATATATACTTATATGTGTATATATACATATATACAATAAATGTGTATATACTGTATACATGGATCGTTTTTTACCTCTTCATGTCTCGATCTCTTTTATAACATTTGCTTAATTGAGCTGCTTTTGCTTTTAGACACAGATAATATATGTGTGATGATTCACAGCAATAATCACATTTAACTCTGATGAACTTTTTAGATTATAAACAGTATAATATGTAATAAATATTATATAATAATATTGATCCGTCAAACTCGACTATCTACTCATACTGATATCGATTTCACAAACTTGAGAATCCACTGATACCAATATCATAAACTCGAGTATCTACTGATACCAATACCGATATCGCAAACTTGAATATGTACTGATACCGATATGACAAACTTGATATCGGTATCTATTGATACCGATATCGCAAACTCAAATATGTACTGATATTGGTGTCACAAACTCTAGGATCTACTGATACTGATATTAGTCTGATTCAGTCATTTCGGACATTTGTGCTGAGTCATTTCAAAGACACAAATCTCCAACTGTGTAACAAATAAGAAGAAATAAACCGATGAAACATGACTCAGCTAAAATGCTTTTGCTGATTTTCACCAACACTGATTCACATCCCTAGCAACAACACACACACACACAGTAACGCTTGTGTGTCTTTATCAGGAGAGAGTAAGAGACACATCATGTGAACCTCTAAAGATGGACTGTAGCTCTGGTCTCCTGCACTGACATCGTTCACTGTTTAGTCTGTCGCTGTGTTTTTATATGAAGCCAAAGCACAAGTGTTTATTCCACACATTCTGTCCATTTATAATACACACACGCACATCTGTACGTCATAATACACACATCTGTACGTCATTATACACACACACACACACATCTGCCATATTATACACATCTGCGTCATAATACACACGCACATCTGTAATATCTCTGTACATCATACACACACATTGCACATCATAATACACACACATCTATGCGTCATAATACACACATCTGTACGTCATAATACACATCATGCGTCATTACACACACACACATCTGTATCGTCATTATACACACACACATCTGTATGCGTCATTATACACACATCTATGCGTCATAATACACACATCTATGCGTCATAATACACACATATGCGTCATAATAAACACATATGCGTCATTATACACACATATGCGTCATAATACACACATCTGTCGTCATCATCTCGCCACGTCATAATACACACATAATACACATCTGCGTACGTCATAATACACACATCTGTACGCACATCTGTACATCACTATACACATCTGTATGTCATACACACACACACTGTACGTATTCATCACACATGTACGTCATAATACACATCTGTACATCATAATACACACATCTGTCATAATACACACACATCTGTACATCACTATACACACATCTGTATGTCATAATACATAATACACATCATGCGTCATAATACACACATCTGCGTCATAATACACACACCTGTTTAATGCGTCGTACATCTGTACATCATAATACACACATCTGTACGTCATAATACACACATCTGTACGTCATAATACACACACCTGTACGTCATTATACACACATTTTAATGAGTGTATATACACAGTATGATGTAGGAGAGTGAGTGAGTGAGTGAGTGAGTGGAATATTTCATGTGTCATTCTAATAATTCTATTAAAAGGCATTTTTTGAGACTTGTTGAGGACACCAGCAGAGAAGCAGAAGAAAGCAATCAGAACGTTGTCATGGAAACCTGACAGGGAACCCACTCTGCTGCATGAAAGTGGAGAAGACATTTTAAAGCAGTATGAAGAGGACGAACGGACGAGCCTTTGAAAGACGGCTGTAGTATAAACTTTAAATTCTGATTTACTTGATTTAAATATCTGACTTCTGAGATCGTTTGTTACTTAAGATTTGACATTTGGACGCCATCATAGATCACAGTGTTTCTACAGACGAGCAGAATGTTTTTTTTTTGTTGTTTTGAAGAAGAAGAAGACGCTTGATACACAAATCAATGACAATGTCCTCGTATTCATTTCTGCTATTCCAGATTATTTACAACAGTCTGCAGCCTCACTCTCAGTCGTGATCAGAAAAACAATGCATTTATCATGAAAAGTACATTTCTGTTCCATCTCACTTTATTCCCAGTAAACAGGTCAGTGTGTGTGCGCGTGTGTGTGTGTGTGTGTGTGTGTGTGTGTGGACAATGCTCATGCTTCTCCCTCACAATTAAATGTGTCAACCTCAGCGCAATTTCAACACACACGCACACACACAGACCACGGACATCAGGACGTGGACACATTAACGCTGAGCTGTGAGGACAGAGATGTGTCACAGTGTCCCAGATTCTCTGTCCCAGTTCAAAGTGCGGAGAGGATGAAGAATCCAGAACAGTCTGGATCTGGTTAAAGGACATTTTTATTTATGAAACTAAAGCTGTAGTAGTATGAACAAGCACAAACAACAGCAATGATTTATTGATGATTGATTTATTAAAGGTGACATTGTATCGCACATATATGTTAGTTATGGAGGTTGACTTACAAATATTAACTTGTTTTCATGGTTAAAAAACGTCTTATTCGCTGCAAACGAGCCGATGGAAATATCTCCTCACTGTCAGCCGTGCTGTTTCAGACCAAAGTCACGCCCCCAGAACGCAGACTGTGTTGTGATTGGCCAGCCAACGAGAGCTTCCCCACTGTCCTGTGATTGGCCAGGTACCTGGAAGTGACGTAATCAGCGCGTCAGCTCTCAGCGCTGCGTCTCAGCAGCTACAACCAGAGTCCTTGGCCGTTTCTCAATATCCATACTTGTGCGTACTTGTGCGTACTTGTGCGTACTTGCGTACTCCCGTACTTGTGAAAACGTCATCAGCCTCAGTCCAAGTGTTGTTCCAATTCTCAAGTAAGCAAACAGCGAGGACGGTTCTCAAACCCGGAAGTGTTCTCGCTCCGCCCATGTTTACCAAGTATGCATCGGAGGTGACTTAAGCGTACTTGGGATGGCCATGTATCCCAGAATACATTTCGGCGGAGCATAGCAGCAGATAATAGAAATATAAATCTGAAATAAATATTTTTCTGTGTCCCGGAACAAAGTTTTAAGATCATTTGAGGCGAGAAATGAGTCTTTTAGAATTCAAATACGTGGTTTGTGTATGAACATATGACGTATTTATAGTTTGGCAGCGACGTTTGTCGGAGGTGATCAGCTCCACCTCTGTGGGCGCTCGGCGCTCACTGTGCCCGGCACAGAGCAAAGCAAGTACATACTTGCTAACTTGAGTATTGAGAAACGGCCCTGCTTCTTCTTCAGTGTTCTACAGTGTCTGCTTCTTCTTCTTCTTCTTCTGCGCTTGAATGTGCACAACCGGATGTGCCCGGACTTAGCCCGCACCAGGAGGAGCTGCAGTGGTGAGAGGAGTGGTGAGGTTTACTGATGACATCATCAGTAAACGGAAGTGCCCAGGAAAACAATCAAACCCTATTTTCTCAGCAGTGGCTGAACTGTTTGTTCTGAAACTTGACGCAGATAAACACACAAAACCTTCCGGTCTATGTCGCCTTTAATAATTTATTGATGATTTATCGATAATTTATTGATGATTTATCGATAATTTATTGATGATTTATTGATAATTTATTGATGATTTATTGATAATTTGTCGATTATTTATTGATGATTTATTAATAATTTATTGATGATTTATTGATACTTTGTCAATTATTTATTGATGATTTATTAATTATTCATTGATGATTTATCAATGATTGTTGATGATTTATTGATGAAAGCAGAGAGAGGGAAAACATTAAGGAAAGTGTGCAGGACGCTGAGGATGAAAAGTAGACTTTACACATTACTCTCTGTCTCTCTCTCTCTCTCGCTGTCTCTCTCTCTCTCTGTCTCTCTGTCTCTCTCTCTTGCTGTCTCTCTGTCTCTCCAGTTCATTAACTCTGTGTAGAAAAGCTTTTCTGGCTCATTTCACTCTTGGCTCGTCGTCTATGCCACGTTGACATTAAGCAGCACAGTGACGCTGTCTCTGTCCTCTGAGTCTATCTCTCTGTCCTCTCTGTCTTCCCTGTCTCTGTCCTCTTTGTTTCTGTAGTCAGGACGTTTGTCTCTAATGTTTACACGGGACATTTTGGATGTGATGTCACTTCCTGTCCCGTGTCCTGTGTCCAGGCGTAGAGCAGCATGCCGCTGGTGAAGAGGAACATCGAGCCGAGGCACCTGTGCCGCGGGGCGCTGCCCGATGGAGTGACCAGTGAGCTGGAGTGTGTGACCAACAGCACGCTGGCAGCCATCATCAAGCAGCTGGGCAGCCTGAGTGAGTGACTCACCATCAGGAGACAAGAACTTCAAGTGTGACTGAAGTTCAAGAAGTTAGTTAGTTAGTTAGTTAGTTAGACAGAGAGAGACTCCAGTGGTCAGAGGACAGGGAACCTCACATGGGAAGAGTCTGGACTGAAGGATTGTTTTGTGCAGAGAATCCAGAGAAAGACTTTTTATGGTGATGGTGATGATGATGGTGATGATGATGGTGATGACATAGACATGACAAAGTGTGTAACTGTCGACATGTTGTGATGATGGACCAAAAAATGAACATGGACGTGTTCCATTTATGAGATAAATGTTTGTGTGTGTGTGTGTGTGTAGGTCGTCATGCGGAGGACATATTTGGTGAACTCTTTAATGAGGCCAACAGCTTCTACCTGAGGATGAGCGGTCTACAGGAGAGAGTGGACCAGCTGGCTGTGAAAGTCACACAACTCGACTCCACCGTGGAAGAGGGTGAGGACAGTGTGTGTGTGTTTGTGTGTGTGTCGTACACCCTCCCTGTATCACCTGTAACTCTCCGTCCTTCCTCCCGTTTGCTCCCAGTCTCCCTGCAGGACATCAACATGAGGAAGGCCTTTAAGAGCAGTACCATTCAGGACCAGCAGGTGGTGTCGCGAACTTCAGTCCCCAACCCCGTGGTGGAGATGTACCATCGCTGCGACAAACCTCCCCCGCTCAACATCCTCAGTCCGTACAGGTGAGCAGTGTCGTCCTTTAGTCATGTTTTCTTTGTAAAAGCGTAGTAAAACATTGTTTGTTTGTTTGATTGTTTGTTTGTTTTGTTTTGTCCACGCAGAGATGACAAGAGGGACGCTCTGAAGTTTTACACCGACCCCTCGTACTTTTTCAACCTGTGGAAAGAGAAGATGCTGCAGGCCACCGAGGACAAACGCAAAGAGAAGAGACGGCAGAAGGTGCGTGTGTGTGTGTGTGTACTGCATATGTTCACAGTGTTTGTATGTGAGTGTCTTTGTATTGATGTACGTGAAATGCATTCATCTGCTGCCTGTATCTGCTCGTCTGTTCATTTCCTTTCTATTTTTATTTTATGCAAATATTTCACGGTACGACTTCCTGTCCCTGTGCTCACTGTGGAGCTTTGCTTTGTTGTGTAGCTGGTGATCGATACAGCAGCAGCTGGGCAGGTTTGAACACTCTGACAACACATGAGTGACTATGAGGACATACATGGAAGTAGATACTACTAAGTATACTATTTTATTGTTTGAAAATACACTTGTTCTTTGCGCTCCCTTATTTGTTCTTTGCGCTCCCTTATTCTTGCGCCTTATTTGTTCTTTGTGCTCCCTTATTTGTTTTTTGTGCTCCCGTATTTGTTCTTTGCACTCCTTTTCGCTCTTTTTGCGCCCCTTATTCATTTTTTGCACTCCCTTATTTGTACTTTGCACTCACGTGTTCTTTGCGCTCCCTTATTCATTTTTTGCACTCCCTCATTTGTGCTTTGCACTCACTCACTTGTTCTTTTTCCTTATTCATTTTTTGCACTCCCTCATTTGTACTTTGCACTCACTCACTTGTTCTTTTGCACTCCCTTATTTGTTGTTTGCGCTCCCTTATTTGTTTTTTACACTCTCTTATTTGTACTTTGCACTCACTCACTTGTTCTTTGCGCTCCCTTATTCATTTTTTGCACTCCCATATTTGTACTTTGCACTCACTCACGTTCTTTGCACTTATTAATTTTGCACTTTATTTGTACTTTGCACTCACTCATTAATTTTGCACTCCTTATTTGTACTTTGCACTCACTCACTTGTTTGCACCTCTTATTTGTACTTTGCACTCACTCACTTGTTTTTTGCACTCCCTTATTTGTTCTTTGCACTCACTCACTTGTTTTTTGCACTCCCTTATTTGTTGTTTGCGCTCCCTTATTTGTTTTTTGCGCTCCCTTATTTGTTCTTTGTGCTCCTTGATTTGTTCTTTGCGCCATGGTTTTTTTTTTTGTGGGCGGGCCTTAAGAAGCTGCCTATCCAGCATCAGCAGACAGCTTCCTAAGGCCCGCCCACAAACAAAAAACCAAGTGTATATTCAAACAATAAAATACAATGTTTTTGAACGATTAAATCGATATTTCATTTGCTTTGAGAAAAGTGTCGTTTGAACATATTGACACAAGTCTAATTCCATAGATCCTGATGTGATATCACAGCTGTTCTAGCGCAGTCTTGTCTTGAAGCAGCTCCAGAATAAAATGTTTAAAAACATTTTTTTTAAAGTTTAGTATCTCCTGTGATCTGTCGGGTAAAGACACAGGTGTTTCACACTGTTGTCTCTCAGCACATTTGAACACTCTTTTCATTCTGGATAGTTGATGTCACTTCTAAAGTACAATGTCAATGTCTTTATTCACTAATGTTAATCTTACAAAGTCCAAAGTTTCCTCTCATCTGAACCTTTTCGTTAAACATGTCCAAATACAGATGGACTTTCAATATATTAAAGTTATACGTGATACATTTTCTTTTCCTTACGATGACGACGTGGTTATTGTACGTGGATCATTTTGAAACATTGTTACAGACAGACTTTTTCTCTTTCACGTTTACTGAAAACCTCTGAACATCTGCTGTTGTATTTTGTTTTTAACGGCGATCACATTTCTCTCTGTTCCATCCTCCTTCAACCTGGAAACGCCATCAAAGATAATAAAAAAAGTAGTTTTCACAAAGCTTTAAGAGGATAAACAGATCTTCTCCGGATTTTCTTTCTCTCCTTCTCCCACACACACCCCACCTCCTCCTCCTCCTCCTCTTCCTCTGCTCAGTCTAACACAGCAGCTTGTTTTTCTCCCATGTTTCCATAGGGCTGTGCTGCCCACCCCGACAGGCCCCACTCCAGACAGGCCCCACCCAGGAGCCCCCTGTCCATCTCTGTAAGACAAACCCCCCCCACTACCACACACATTAGACATTAAGCATTTTTTAAAGCACATTAACACAGGTACGACTCATTCCTATACACACACTTCCCTCTGTTTGTCTCATGCGTGTCACGTTTGTTTGCAACCGTTTTTTATTCCCTCTCTTTGTTTAGTTTGTTCTCAGTTTTGATGTCCACTCAGTGTGTGTGTGTGTGTGTGTCGGTGCTGTGTGTGTGCATGTGTGTGTGTGGCAGGTATTAATTTTACCCCACGCTGAAGAAGCTGATGACGTGTAAACCTTTGCCCCCTTTTACACGAGAGGAATGAAATAGAAGTCAGAAGTGGTTTTTCCCTTGTTGTCCATCTGTCTCTATAAATGTGTCCATGTCTGTCCGTCTGTGTTCCAGGAGCAGCAGAAGCAGGTTGAAGATCCGGGCAGAGAGGTGAAGAAGGTCTGTGGTGATTTATTGTACAATTATTTCACATTTAAGAAGCTGAAAAAATCAGAAAACTTGGTTCAATTCCTTAAAAAACACTAACTCACAATACTAAAAAAAGGGTACGACCATGCCGTGTCAACTACTTGTCCTACTTGGCACCACTTTTTGTGAATTGTGAAACCTTTCTGTCCTTTAAAGGTGCGCAAGGCTCGTAATCGGCGTCAGGAGTGGAACGTTTTGGCCTACGATAAAGAGTTCAGACCGGACGCGAGGCTCACGCCCTCACCTTACCATGGCATGTCCTCAGAAGGCTCCCTGTCCCCAGATAGCAGGTATAAACACGCACACACACACACGCTGGTTTTGTGAACTTTACACTAACCCTAAGACCAGGTCTTAATCCTTAGAAAAACATTGTTAACATTAGAAATCCAGAGGATTCACATTGCAGTTTATATAATCATACAATTTCTAAATATACGTATTGTTTTCTTTTAAAAAATAACAAAATATGTAATCATAAAAAATAAAATGGTGAATAAGAACATCGTTTAAAATACTCATGAATCCATTTTGTCAATAAAAAAAACACTGTGTCACAGTTTTAGATTACAGCTCTTTGTTGCCCTCTTCTGGTGAAGGCAAGTTTCACACGGTAACAAGTTCTATTGAAAAGTGGAAAAGTGCAATGTCGTCACCTCAGAACCGTTTCCAAAGACAGGAAGTCCGAAAACATATTTCACTCACATTATGGGACTCGTATTGTTCCTCCTCCCACAGATCAATGGCGTCGGACTCCTACCCAGCCAGCCCCAACCACCCCTCCACCCAGACCCCCAGCGCCGCCCACCTCGCTGACCACCACGCCAGGGATCACCTCAGCGCCACGGCACAGACTCAGTCGCTGGACCGCGGCCTCAGGCCGGCCAATCAGCCTCCCGGGCCTGGAGGGCCTGCGGCGGCGGGGAGGAACGTGGCGTCCCTGGGTCGGACCCCCTCTGGACACGGGGTCCCGGCTGGTGGAGACTCGACCGTAAACGGGCCGAGGCAGCAGTTAGTGAAGGATTACCGGGCTGGACACGGGTAGGTTTCACCCCGGCGTTATCTCCCGCCTGTGCTTATGTGTTAACGCTCAACAAATCCTTTCTCCTTCTCTCCGACTAGTGGTCAACCCTCCACCATACCGGAGTACTACATCCCACCGGCCCCGCCCCCGCCACCTCCGACCATCCCCTCCGCACAAACGGCGTTTGACTCCACCACGTCTCCGCCTTCAGCTGCCGCCGCCGCCGCCGCTGCTGCGTCCGCCGTGCCCCCAAACTCCGCCGCCCTCTCCCGCCCTTACTCCCCGTCTCCTCCTCCTCCCCCGGCCAACTACGTGCCGTCTCCCTCTCACCCGCCGTCAGGCGCGCCGCCCGCTGCTCCCCCGCCGCCACCGCCTGGAGCGCCCGCTGGACACCTGGTGCACTCGCCGCCTCCGCACGCCGCCATGGGCCAGCAGGCGACCGGCGACGCGCCACCCATGACGAGGAAGTCCACCATGATCGGGATGATCCCAATGAGCGACGCCCGCTCCGACCTGCTGGCCGCCATACGTAGAGGTACTAAGGGGGTGTCAGTTTTCCTCCACGATCCCACGTTTGAACTTATCGTAATTTAAAATTAAGACTGCTTTAGAGACAGAAGTTTGAGTCACTGCTTTTCACTGATGTCTGATTGTCCATGTAGACTTTTATCAAAAGACAGCGGACCAGTAACGAACGTCACTGTCATTTCCTCCTTCTATCTCGTCAGGTATCCAGCTGAGGAAGGTCCAGGAGCAGAGGGAGCAGGAGGCGAAGAGGGAGCCCGTGGGCAACGACGTGGCCACGATCTTGTCGCGCCGCATCGCCGTGGAGTACAGCGAGTCCGACGACGACTCCGAGCTCGACGAGAACGAGTGGTCCGACTAACAAAGAAAAAGAAAAAAGAAAAAACAAAACTGGGCTGTGAACGATTGTGAACGCTGTGGTGATGATGAACGGGTTACTTTAATCACTGATGCATCGTTACATTGACGAACATCCTCCACGCCACCTGCCTCTCTGAATATTAAGCACTTCAACTGACGACACTCATTTATTAGAGCGCTCTCCCACCTCCGTCCACTCGTATTTAACCACTCACTAAATGCACCGAGCTCTTTCTCTGCACAGGTTCTGACTTTTAAAGTGTAGGCAGGCGAGGCCCCCGCTCGGTGAACGAGTGAATGAGAGTGGGCTCATGTGTTTACAAAACACATGATATAGCATAAGGTAAAAAAAAAAAAAAAGAAAAGTTAATTATCGTGCAATCTTGACGTAAATGCCAAATGTTGTGAAACAAGTCGTGGACATTCAGGGAAAAGAGACGTTTTAGCGGGAGATGGCTCCACTTGGCAGGGCTGCGACTGTGTTTAAAACGAGCGCACTCTCCTGGTGCGTGGTTGCGCGAATACAATAGAATTAGCTCCTCCAAAGATGCAAACATGCGGCTAATTAATTATACGCACGTCAAAAAGAAAGAAAGAAAGAAAGAAAGAAGCTGCAGACGAAACAATCCACACAAAAAAATGATATATTTTTTAGATTATTCAGTGGTTTATATTTAGCAAGTATAATCAATGTATAAAGATCACAAGTCGTACAATGTCCAACGTCCTGTCGGTGAGGACGCGTAATACAAATGCCAACCACCAGGATTAAGCTGGTTTGAAAGACAAACACCAGCGTCGTCAAGAGTTTAGCGATGAAATCGTTCAAATCTGCAGCCTCCAAATGTCGGAATTGAACATAAGATTTAAGCGAGTCGAGCTTTTGCTGTAGTGATTTTCTCATGACTTCACATATGTGACGTGCTGTGGTATTGATTGATTTGTATTTATTTAAGTGAGAGGCGCTTTCCACACAAAGCATTCTGCTTCAGGGTCAAAGGTTAAAGCCTAACAACCTGTCTGTGGTGACTGTGGTAGTTTTTTTTTTTTTTAAACTGTGGAGTGAACACATGAAATGGCAAAATAATACATAAGAGTAAGAGAAACATGCGTCAGTAAAATATGATAAAACCTCAGTATGAGCGGATTGAAGTGTTTTTACAATGTGTTTTTATTTTTTGAAATGTGCTATATATATTATTTATAGTTGTCGCTACTCTCAAGGCCAGGATTAGGGTACAAGATTATGGAATTAGATGTGTGTCAATGTAGCAAACAGCGCTTTTTAAGAGCAAATAAAGCTAATAAAAAAAAAATCAATTTCATTATTCAAAAAAATTGGTATTTTATTGTTTAAAAAAAATACACTTGTTCTTTGCGCTCCCTCACGAGTTCCAGACGAGTTCCAGTCTATTGAGCTGTCACTCCAGCTACCTAAGGCCCACCCACAACCAAAAAACAAATAAGGGTAGCGCAAAGAACAAGTGTATTTTCAAACCATAAAATACAATATGAGCAGGTGTTTGAAAATATTGACACAAATCTAATTCCAGACAAGAGAGACATTGGTTGGACGATAATCTCAACTTTTTCCCCCTCCATAAATCCACCGTCAAGCCAAAGCAAAGATCGCACAACTGGATTCAAAAATCGTCATCCGTTTCATTTATTTCATACGTTGCAGCTAACCTTGTTTTTTTTTTTTCTTTCCCACAATAATAGTAAACATTCTGTAAAGTGGAGTGTTTCTAATCCAGCCTGTAATCCAGCCTGGAGCACTGCAGCTAATGCTAATGTCTCAGCTGTATTTAAGATGAAAATGCTCAGTGCTTCTATTTTCATTGTAATAATTAACTTTAGCTTTCATTTGTTAATTAGTGCTGGAACAGTTCAAGCTCATATTCGGTTTACATTCAAAGTGGAGCAGATTATAACATATTCTTTGTTCTGGTGGGTGAAAAAAAAGAAAAGTCAAAGACATATAAGTATATATGTTTGCATTGAATTACAAATGCAACACATATTGTATTTCCTTCAACGCTGTCTCTGTTATGGCTGAAAGGTTAATCACATATTTTTAACAATATTCAGCTTGTGATCGTAGATGTTTGTTTATTTCCGTGTGTCTTGCTAACGTATGAATCCGGTTATGGACCTTTTGATATTGCAACAGTCAAAAATGTAGATAAAACAAGTTTTTACCAAACATGTCTGAAAGACATTTGACCAGCAAAATCCCCCGTTTGTGTTTTCCTGGATTATTTGAACCCACAACAATGACTCCGGCTGTGTCTAATGTGAGAGACTCATATTACTGGGTAGTTGTCGGTTATTTTTTGGTGGATTACTGAAAAAAATACACTTGTATTCATGGATATTATTCCTGAATTTAAAAGAAAGCACATATGGACCAGAGAACATCAATATATATATATATATATATATATATATATATATATATATATACAGTATATATCCAATACTCAAAAATACAGCCAGCATCTTTCTGGATTTAAGCACTTAATGGCCTTTGAGTGTCCCCGAATGTAAACTAGTGACTGTGAAATACTTTTGTCTTGTTGGATGTGACAATAAAAACACGTGGTCCGTATTTCACAACTGCAAGTACTTGTCCACATGATATGCCAAATTTGGTGAGACGAAATAAACCTTGTTTTATATATATTTAAAAATAGAAATTCAGAGATGAAAAAAAACAACAACCATCCCTTATGTATCTATGGCTACTGACTTGTGTTTTTCTGTGTTGAAAATGTGAGAAATGAATTATAATGTATGGAGTTTTGTTATGAGGCAGCCTGTCGAGTTAAAAAAAACAACAAAAAATACATTTGAAGTAATATAACCTGAATAATGGAACACAATAAAACTCTGTATTGCACACTAAGACCAACTGTAAGCAAGTATGCATGTAACTATAGACAATAAATGGTGAATATAAATCCTGTGTTTTCTGTATGTTCCTGCGTTACATAATACCACAGGTGGAAAGAGTACTGAAATATTTTACTCAAGTAAAAGTACCACTATTTTGATAACATTCTACTTTTGTACAAGTAAAAGTATTGGTCTAAAATGTACTTGAGTTCATGTAAAAAAGTAACTTGTTTAAAGTAAATTTACTCTTTTTATACTTTTTTTAAAACAAGGTTCTTTCTTGTGTTGTGCAAAAAAGGACAAGGGGACACAAATGTTTGAATTGTTTTTCCTGTCCTTGTCACTCACCACCTGTCATCATCATTCACCTGTCCTCATCGTTCACCTGTCTTCATCATTCACCTGTCTTCATCGTTCACCTGTCTTCATCATTCACCTGTCCTCACTGTTTACCTGTCCTCATCACTCACCACCTCATTTATCTTCCACTGTATTGCCTTCTTTAACTTTATTAACATCATTTGGACACGACAACACAAGAAGAGAAAGTTTAGACCACGACATTTAATGAAATAAACGACATATCTAATATTACTTACGTAACACGAGCACTTTTGACGTTTTGTATTTTATTTTGAAATTCTTTCCGTCCTTACCCGTCGGATACGACTTCACTTCCGGTTGCAGTTTGTACCCACACCTGCTCGTCGTTAGTCGCGCACTCTTGTTGTATTAACTTGTGTTTGTTGTGTTTCGCCTTCACCACCTGTATCGCGACCACAGGTAAGTCCAGCCACAGTGAAATAACTTTTGTATTTGACACCGGACACAGTCACAACCTCGTTTTAGACGCTTTTAAAAAAAAGATAGTAGGACTCACAGTCAGTGGCGGAGCTAGACTTTTATCTGTGGGGTGGCCAAGGCTTTTTCAGGGACTCCACTGACGATGACAATGATTGTGTTTCTCTAACAATCAATTGCAATCAGAGTCTGTTGAAAATGAATATTTAAGCAAATATTACAGCTTAATATGTACTTACTTTACAGGGCATATAGATCACTGTAGATGTATGTTTTAATATTAAAACTTTGTTGACAAGCCAGCTAGCATGAATCAGCTAGCTGGCTCATTGTCTGCTAGTTTTATTCCTCTAAAATCATTGGAGGAATAAACACATAAATATAAGCAGCAACCCAAACTAAAGGTAGATGTGGACCAGCGGCCACTGTTTGAACTGATGGAGCTCTTCAATCAGCTCACTTTCTGAATAAATATCTAGACTTCTGGGTCGGCGAGCTAATGGAAGTACATTAGAAATGTGTTTGGAATCATGAGCGCAACAAGTGTACCATGTTTGGTTAAAATCAGAGCAACTACATGCGACTTAGACACGATGGAAAAAATCCCAGATTTTGCATTTAATGTCATTTTCCCCATCTGACGACTTTTGTCTTACATTGACCCAACTTCTGGGGGCGCTATAGAGCCCTGGGGCTACGAACGGGTTTCTGCCGTATGCCACTATTGCATGTTTCGCCGACCTGACCTCCAGGTCAAATTTCAAGAGTTTCTGTACACGTTAACCCCCTCAAAAATGAGCAGCGAAAACAATACTTATACCTGAATATCTGAAATTTGACAGCCATTTCCTATTTTTTCCACTTTTTTTCCAGCGTGTTTTCATACATAAATTGATCCACGTGTGTCGTGACTATCAATGGGAGTCACAAGTACATCAAAGTGTTATTGAAGTGCAGCATAGTTTAAAAATGTTATGTTTTTTTTCCCAGCGTTTGTCACACGCCCACCACTGTCAACATGCTCGGTTCCAGGTTCCTGCTGTTGTGGGTTTTGGCAGCGTAGAGGAGGAACCAGCTGGTGCTGTTTCGGTTTGGGAACAGGAGAGGAGACATTTCGAGACACAGATGGTGACACAACAGAGAGACAGAGACACACACAGAGAGACAGAGAGAGAGAGAGGTGAGTGGAAAATTCATTGAACACAAATGTTACCCATGTAACCCTGAGAGGATATTTGTGACTTAATCATTTCAAACATTCTGCAATAAAAACTCCATTTAAATACAAAAGTAAACAGGATTTGTCCGACGAAAAGGATGAAACTGTGCCTGGATCGAGACACAACCCTTGTTCTCTGGCTCAGTATATGTTAAAAAAAAAAGAAGTTAAATTAAGTGTTTGTCAAACCTGGAAATAATGAGGTTAAGAAGCTAAAACCATCAGAAAATCTTGCTGACGACAGTTGACGATTAATTTAGTAATTGATGTGTGTGCGTGCTTCAGTTTTACATGTCTTCACTTTACAGTACTTGCCTCTGGCCTCATGGTGGAGCTCTATCATCTCCTTGTAGAGGAAAGGAGAGTAACACACACTAACCACAGAACCTGTATATCATCATATCATGCACACACACACACACAAACAAAAATGTGTCTTTTTCCCTCCTCTCACTTTGTCTCTCGCTCTTCTGTGGTTGTGTTGTGTTGTTGTGGAATCAGGAAGTGGTTTAATAATAATATATATAATGTATATATATATATATATATACATATATATGTATACATATATGTATACATGTATATATATATGTGTGTATATATATATATATATGTATGTGTGTGTGTGTATATATATATACACAATGTGTCGTGATGCAATATCATAAATACATCTTATATAAATCCAAAGTTGTTGTTTTCGTCCAAAAACGATCTGAATGATGTCTTTGTCACATGGAGCAAAGAAACCGGGAAAATAATCACATTTACAAAGCGGAAATATTTGAAAACCTGCTTTTTATTTCCATCGAAAATAGTTGGCGATCCATCCATCCACCGTATCACATACAGAGCTGAAACAATTACTCGGTTTGAAGCTTATTTTCATGATGAAAACAAGGTTTCGCATTGTTTCAGCTTCTTAAATGTGAATATTTTCTTTGCTCCGTAGAAACAGAGAAATCATTAAAAAAGTGAATCATTTTGGTTTGTGGACAAAAACATCCTCACTTCACCATAATATGAACACGAACACGTATATAAATCACAAATGTCGTCTTTATTTGGCAAATTATTCTCCACTTGTGTTGGCTTTATTTTTTCTCTCTCACTTATTTACATTGATATGAAAAATAAATCTTTCTCGTTTTTTTCTTCTTTTTTTTTTTTTACATTCAACATTTACAAGTGCAACGTGTAACATTTTCCATCCCATAAAGTGCATTTTGTACTCGAGATCATCGCCGCCCCATGTTTTCACAAAGACAAGAGAGACAGTGATAGAACGTACAGGACGAAATAAAAAGATGATTTAGTTTTTTTTCTGACATCACAGTATCATCTTCATCATCATCATCATCATAAACACTTATTTAATCAATGCATAAAACAATTGTATGAAGGCCGTACTTGGTCCGATACAAAATTAGCTCTGTCATGGATTTTTTTTTTTTTTCATTTCCTTCATTGAAAATATTTGCACGACTGAATTGTTTAGTAGTTTAGGGACAAAAAGCGTAGCTTTGCCTAGCCTAGCCTGATTGATGGGGGTTCTTACTCGACTGGGCTGAAGTCCAGGCTCGAGTCGCCAACCCTGAACCCTGATTTGACTGATTTTATGTAAACGCTTGTGCTGAGAAAAGAGCAAAAACGGAGGGGAGGAGAAATTTAGAGATGCACCGAAATGAAAATTTGAGAGCGCACTATTCATTGTTGTCAACCTCTTTGTGTAGAAGACACTTCAGTGCTGCAAATAAGGGAATAACGTCTCTTTAGTTGGCTGCTCAAAGGGAGCGAGAAGAGAGAGAGAGAGAGAGAGAATGTTCTCTGGTGTAGTGACGTGATTGTCGTGTTGTATGCGGCCAAGTTTCACTTTTGCCCAGAGGGACTTTCCACCGCTGTTCCACCGTGTACTCACATCTTTGGTGATCCAAACTGATCTAAGCGGGAATAGACCTCCGCCTATGGCAGAGGATAAAGCGGTAGAAAATGGATGGGTGGATGTTTTCGGTCGCCTCATTTTTCGGTGCATCTCTAGTGAAATTCTTTCCTCCTCTCTTTCCATTCTTGTACCTGCTATTTTTAGACCGAGCCTGGTCGGCTTTATTCCTGCAGGCCAAGGATAGCAGAGTGTTAGATGAAAGGAAGGAAGGAAGGAAGAAAGAAAGAATGGAGGGAGGGGGGGAAAATGAAGGGAAAAAGGATGGTGATATGTGAAAGAAAAAGAGATTTGTCTGTCACGACGATGTGCAGGAGGAGGAGGAGGAGTGAGAAAGCGGAAAAACAACCTGCTTCCATCGTCACGACTCAAAGTGACGTCACGTGCAGTCTGACTGTGCAGCGCTGTCTTACACAACGCTGCTCGAGCGGCGTCACCCCCGTCCCTCTGTTGTCTTTCATCGCCGCAATTCAAGCGGGAACAGAAATCACCGCATCACGTCTCATTTTCCACAGCAAGAAAAACCAAAGTTACAGGGTTTGGGGTCAGTCGCGTGGATTCAGAAACACACACAAACCTAATAAGTACACTACATTTGAAAAGTATGGCTCTCTCTCTCTCGCTCAGCATCTCTGACACAATCGTTTTTTTTCTCTCTCTTTTTCCTCGCAAAAGTAATGTTTGACTTTTATTTATAGGAAGCAGCGGCGGCGGCGTGCTGTGACTCATACCCTGACGAAAGTTACAAAAATAACATTATTTTACAGCAGCGTGTAAGAAAAATAATGCACACTCTATTTATTGTTGTTGTTTTTTTTTCTTTCTCTCTTTCTTTCCCTTTTGTGTGAAGTGATGGACAAAGTCAGTTTGCATGGGTCTGTGTTTGCAGTTAGTTCATTTTAAACGACGGTGGTTGATTACAAATGGCTATGATTCCAGCACACACACACACACAGTGAGTGGTCATTTCCCCCGCGCTGCAGGACACATGACTGAGTTTAGTGGTGTATTCACAGGTGATGTTACTCGTTTATTATGTTATTCGGATGGCGCAGGACCGTCTCGGTGAGGGATACTGGATTGCAACACTTTTTGGTTTCACTCGTTCATGATTTTCTTCTTCTTGCGTTTTTTTTTTCCTCTCTGAGAAATAAGTGTCCGTAAATTTTGCCCAAAAATTTAGCCCAAATAAGAACAGATTTTGTTTAGTTTATAGTTAATGAACGCTAAACCGTTAAGATATGACAAAATAACTGCTACATCCGTGTCAGGGTGGTGTTAAGTGAACAGTGTAGCCTAGTTTCCAGCCTCCTCCTCCTCCTCCTCCTCCTCACAGTGAGTGTTCCCAGGGTAGCAGTGCTCTGCAGTGGCGCTGTCCTTGGTGCTGAATTCAGCTCTCTTTCTCTCTCTCTCCCCCCTCTCTCTCTCTCTCTCACACTCTCTCTCAGCGTCACAGCAGGGGAGGGGGGGGTGATTTCGTGGGAGGGGGTGCGGCTCAGAAACTTGTTTTTTTTTCTCCAGCAGGGGGCGGATTTTATTCCCACACACACACACACACAAGGACAAGCAAACGTCGACCTAAATATGGAAAACCCACTCCAGGTGTCTGCCTATGCATTATGACACGGGCAGATTAGATTAGATTAGATCGGATTGGGACGATGTATGATTGACCTTTTTTTTTTTTTTCTTAAACGACAACCTTTACACAACCGTCGTCATTCTCTCACTCACTGTCTATAAATAAACGGCTGCAAATGTAGTTCACTAGATCATCGTCGCCGTAACGTAGCTCCACGTCTTTGTCAAAACACAACCATCGTGAAATCATGTACCTTGTCGTTATTATTATTATTATAACAAATATTATTATTATAATAATAAGACCACTTCACTCCCTCTGATTGCATAACCACACCGTGTTCCCCAAGCTGAGGTCCTGTGGAGAAATCATCATACTCGCATATGTGCTACCCAGGACCCAGTTGGCAAACTTATCAAACACCACTGTTGGTTTTCTTCAAGCGGACAGGACATGGTCTTGAATTAGCTTTATCTCTTTGTCCTCCCTTCTCCCTGTGGACCAGGCGAGGTATTTGCCACCAGGAATGCCGTTACTTGGCTGTAACCTTCCAACCTTTCGCCGGTTTTCTGTCACGCCAAACAAAAAACTATTTCCTGCGCTACACGTCACTGGAAGTCCTGGGTCTGAGGGAAAGGTTGGAAGGGATGCACCCGCAGCACGCCATCCACAGCGACTTCTGGATGTCCGGGTTCCGGAACGCGTAGATGATGGGGTTGATCACGGAGCAGCAGGTCGCCGGGAGCACCGTGGCGTAGGTGTATATCACAGGGTAGCTGGAGTCCGCCACGATGGAGTACATGGCAAACGGCAGCCAGCACACCCCGAAGGCACACAGGATGGCCGACAGCGTGGAGACACCTTTGGTGGTGGAGATGGCCACGAACTGGTGCTGCACCGCGATCTGCTGCGCGTGGCGGAAGGCAATCTTGCAGATCTGAAGGTAGAGCTGCATCATTAGTGCAAAGACCAGGAGGAAGGTGACCGCCAGCGCCACGGCATTGTTCTTGGTCACGGGGCGGCAAACGCTGCACGCGGACTCGTCTCTCAAGCAGTTCCAGCCGAGCGCGGGCAGCAGGCCGAGCGCGAGACACGACACCCAGATGCACGCCACCATCACGTAGGTGAAGGTGACTGTCCGCTCGGTGTGGTAAGTCAGGGCGTTGTACAGCGACAAGTAGCGGTCCACCGTGATGGCGAGAATGTTCAGGACGGACGCCGAGAAGGCCGAGATGAGGAGTCCGACTGACAGCAGCATCACAAACTCCACCGAGTTGTCCACCATGTACGTGAAGACAAAGTTCAAGATGAGGCCGAGGCCCGCGAACAGGTCTGCCACTGCCAGCGATCCGATCAGGATGAACATGGGGGCCCGCAGTGTGGGCGTGTAGAACAGCACGGCGATCACCAGAGCGTTCTCGCAGGAGATGAGCGTCCCGGTCACGCACAGCGCAATATCCCAGGGGCTGACTTCCTGGACAGCCACGACGGTGGTCGCCGGCTGCAGGTCGGGTATCAGAGTTCGCGCGACGGGCTCCACGGAGGAGTTGGACGGATCTTCGCCGAGGTTCCAGGTGGAGTCGAACGGGTCGAGGGGGGACGAGCTGTTGAGGCCGCCGCCGTCGCCGCCACCACCGCTCATGGCTTTTGCTGCGGCCAGAGAGAAAATCATGGCTGGAGAGATGAGAAGGAAGCAAGCAAGGAAGGGAAGGAAGGAAGGAAGGAAGGAAAATGAGGTGCATGACAACAACATTGTAATCAAAGAAAGTCGATGACAATGATCATTGTGTGTTTTTGAACAGTTTGATTGAAAACGAATTAAGAGCAAGTGGAGGATGATGGTGAAGGTCAATGATCGCACAATTGAAACTCAAACATGACAAAAAAGAGCCAAGAGGACAAGAGGAGGAGCAGCAGAGACAGGTTTATGAACGAAAGGATGAGGAAGAGCAGGGCGTGAACAAGGGGATAAAACACGGGATAAAGTGACTGTAACATCTGTCTCCGTTCTTCAAAAAGCAAAGACAATGTTTCACACCCATTCGCTCCTTTATCTGTTATTTAATCACAGAATCAACTGGACACTGACGTCACCGGCTGCTCTGACGCTGCACACTGACACCGATGAGCAGTTTCAGGTGTGTAAACAACACCGACGCCATAGATGGATGGATGGATTTTCGTCTTGAAAACAACGCAGCAGAGTATGAATGGAACAAAACAAAACAAAAAAACATGTGACGGAAAACAAAGACGCCACATTCCGACCTAAATGATGCCTCACTGACGAGGAGCGCGTCACTTTCCACTCAATCAAAAACAATAATTCATAATAAATTCTATTTTTAGATCATTTCTAAAAACAGCGCGTGACGTCCTTGGACATGGCTGCGCGGTGGTAGCTGGTATCCGCTGGTGGCGCGTGCTCAGGCGTGCGTGCGTTCAAGAACTTCTGTTGATTTGGATTCTAATCCAAACATTAAAGTGTCGCGCACGCAGACACAAAAATAAAAGCAGCGCTGGGCTAATTTTAGCTCAGTCAGCTGTGGCTGCCAGAGCGCGCGCGCGCGCCAAAACGATGTGGAGCTTCATTCACAAAAAACCTCCCCCTCTCTCCCACTTCCACCCACCTCCACCTCCCCGACACACCCCTCCTCCCTCACCGCTCCGCCTTATTCTTCATCCGTCTCCGTCCTTGTCTCGCACTCTCGTGCACGCACACGTGCACACCGCATCAGTGACTGCAAACGACCGATGGAAGGTCAGCAGCAGCGGGGGAGAAGATCCACGTCACTGCGGTATCACGAGCTCGTGCAGCCCGCGAGCATCTGCCTGTTTAATTTAACCACAACCGAGCGACGTGTCACGAGCTGGTTGTGTGTGTGCGCTCGTGCGCGCGTGCATGTTTTAGCAGAATTAACAAGAGCATATTACCGTCACTTTAATTGAGCTGCAGCAGTGCAGTGTCTGATCCAGCGCGCGCCACACGCACACAGAGGACCACGCCACAGAGAGAGGAAACAAAGATGATCTTACCAGCGCCTTGATGTTCTTCTTCCTCCTGCAGGAACCTCTCTCTTCTCCTCTTAAAGTCCACTTCACATAAATGTCCACGTCTTCTTCTTCTTCTTCTTCTTCTCCTCTCTCACTCTCCCTGATCAGCAGCGCGCGCCACAGTCCTCGGTTGGCATGGTTATTAGCCTTCTGTCGGCAGCTCCGTCCACGCGCTGCGCATCCTCTGCTCCTCATTGGAGGCGCTTGTCATTCTCCTCGCCTGACGTCACACATCTCCGCTCCTCCGGTCACCGTCATCACGGGCCGTGTGTGTGTGCGTGAGAATCACGGCGAGAATATAATGAGCAAAATTTATGTTTTTTTTTTTGTTTGTTTTTTTTAACCTGTGTCATTTTTTATTATTTTTATTTTTCATATATTTAATATTGCTCTTTTTTGTCGCTCGCGCGCGCTTTGTGTGTTCCCGTGTATGTATGTGTGTGTGGCAGGCAAAGCAGCTATGGAGATGGCTGTATGGTGGTTATGCAATCTCGCAGCGCTGCGGGGTATCCTACTGCATTACTCACGCGCACGCACGCACGCACACACACACACAGCAGTAACAGTGTTTTATTTGTGATATGTGTGACATGAGATTCATCATGAGATTCAATTAATCGTCAACTATTTTAATAATTGACTAATCGTTTGGAAGCTTTTTTTTCAAACAAGATTTCCGATGAACGTCATTTCTTTTTTAAAGTTTTCTCATTGACCAAATGATTCACTAGATTAATCGTGAACACAATCGTCAGTTGCAGCTCTGAATCCAAATAATCTATATCTAACGTTACATATTTACAATTATTCTGTCAGATGTGGACGGGGAAAACTTGGGGAACAAGTTCCAGACATGGTGTCTGTTTTTATAGATATAATTCAGTTTTGTTTTCAAATAAAGTGCCTTGCCAACATTACAGTGGCTGTATTTACTTGAGAGGGTTTGTAATAACAATAATAATAATAATGCACATGTTAATAAGCTGAGGTGTACATAGGAGCATCATAAATCAACCTGGAGCATAATATTTGGAAACTAGTATTTCTACTGTACAGTGAACGATGCTACACCACAGTAGTATAGTATAATAGTATTGATTATATAGTGTTGTCAGTTGATATTTTCAGTAGATTTAGTTCGTTATAATTGAATAAAATCAGCATTTTCCTTCATTTAGTGTATTGTGTGTTTGTATGCTGCCCCAATTTACACCAAAACAATAGAGTTCACTGGCGTTTTTTTATAAAGAGATAAAAGTGAATATTGAGCAGAATTAATTCAACCCGTTGGTCTGGCCCTCAACAATATTTTACGTCTCTCATGTGGGAGTCTCTTGGGGAAATAATTGCCCACCCCTGGCTTAGAGGGCTGTGGTCTACTCAGCATTGAGTCTCTCTCTCTGGAGTGGTGGTCCTGAGTTTGTGGATCCAAATCCTTTAAGCCCTCTTTCTCTGCCTGCAGGTCCAGCGTTCTCCAGGCCCGGAGACGATGAGATGCTTGGGGCGGAATGCAGTCGAAAATGGTCGACCAGAGGAGTATAACGTCTGCCCTCCCCAATGTTGTAGGGGTGTGGTCTCAGCTGGGTGAGTACGAGGTGTATGCTTTCGCCAATGTGGCGATTATATAGACGACATTGCTACTGCTGAGGGAGAAGGACTGGGCTCTGTTGATTGGGATGGTTGATGTTGTAATCTGGAACAGTTGTGTTGTGTGTGGTTAGGCGAGATTAAAGGCCCAGGCCGCGTCCTCCACACAAACGCGATGACAAATAAGAGGGACAACCAGTTTAGGATTGGAATATAATTTAAATTTAAACATTATGATTTGGGATTGAGGTCCAATCAGATTTGGTTTAGGTAGAAATTGGTTAGGGTTAGGATTAGAATTCAGGGTCAGGGCTGAATAGAGAATATAATCAGGGTTAGGGCTTGAGGTCAAATTAGGTTAAGAGTGGAGCTAAGGAGGAAACTGGTTCCAATTTGTCTTTAAAAAACATGTGCGGTGCTGAAATGTTGGCCTTCACTGAATAATCCTGCAGGTTCCTATATTCCTCCTGTAGGCAGCAACAATATGATGATTTTTGAGTATTTAAGAGTCCTAAATATTAGTATAAAAACTCTAATAATTTAGTTGCAGATCATGGAATAATTGGTTATTATTGGGAGAAGCGAGGAGGCCCCAAAATGGGGCTTGGTCTGATTGAAAATCCGGACTTTCGAAAGTGGTGGTGTCAAAGGAAATCGTACCGAGGTCAAGTTGAATGTAGCTTTAAGCCATGTTCAGAAGGTGTAGTGAATCGTCCAAGCTACGCATGTCCAGACCCACATGTCATCCAAGAACCTGACATAATGATAAAGTGGCTTTTTGGAGCAGGTGTGTCGTGCTGATTGTTCTGTTTTTAATGTTCCTGAATGTCAGTACAGAGGCTATCTACATCCACAGTGAACAGAAAGGAGTCCGGAGGAAAGGATAGTTGTTTTAATTCATGTAGGCACACTCACTCAGTACAGGGACGTGTCCTTTGCCACAAGGTGGCGCCAGAGTCCTTCCTATTAAAGTTGAAGTAAATTTACCAAACATCACGTGTATATGACTTCCCCCTTGACAGTCAACAGGTGTCTTGTTTAAATGGTTAAATAGATACTTTTCCCTCTTAACCACACCCCTCAACAAAAGATGGTTACATGTAAGTCACTAACATTCATTCCATGCATACCTACGATCACAGTGAAAGACATAGCGTGTGTCCCTCTTGTGTACATTCTACCACAATAATAATAATAAAAAAAAACACCAAATGTTGTACCTGCTCTGTTCTTGAGCATCATTAACCGTTTTTGTAACCGAGCATTTTGGCTGCTTTTATTCCCCTTACTATGTTTGAACATACAATATGTACAGAGCGTATAAGATGTGGAGTGTCTTACATCCTTTTAAGCACAACGTTGGCATTCTGATGAAAAAAAAAAAAACCCACACATTTCAGCAACTATGTAAACACACCTGAGCAAAAAGTACTGTATTAATGTTTAAAATCTGATTTTAATGTGTGATATTTGGAAATACGTCACAGTTCCACTTGAAAAGGAAAGAAAAACGGGTCTAATTTTGTGACTTCTGCACAATTATTGCCGCTTTATATAAAATGAATCATAACTTTGACTCGACAAACACATAAGAAGGTGAACCCCACACACACACATTTTTTTAAAGCCTGAATATGTGACCCACAAACACACCCCCCAGGATGTCCAGGAGTTGTATATTATTGCCAAGGCAATTTATCATGGGTGCACTACGGGTTAACCCCAGTGCCACTTTTTAAGCGTTAGAAAAGCTTGGTACCCTCTGTGTTGTTGTAGGTAAGCGCATGTTTTGCAGGCGTGTGTTGTACCAAATACTGCCCTTTCAACTTTATACTTTTTTGTCCATTCAAAGTATTTCATATATTCAGTATCATTTCGGTCGAGGTAAAGTAGCCTGTCTGCCAGCTGCTTTGCTGTGGGGAAGTCATCGACATGAATGAAAGAATCACCTGGGACATTGTCCTCATAGTTTTGCCTCGGAGGGCCCAGAGTAACGGGTACAGTTCCTAAGTTCATAGCGTTGAAGAACTTCTCTGAAATGTAGTCTTTGTGCACAGAGTTTTCAAAGGCCAGGTAAAATTTACAACTGGGTACAATGTGATTATATTCTTTACGATCGATTCGTTGTCTAAAAGCTCGTCCATAAACAGTTATATTCACATGTTTTTTCAATTCATTGTAGAACTGAACTCTTCTGAATCGCTCATTCCAGTGGCTCACAATCCAACAGACCAGCTTGTCCTTTGGTGGCACTTGGAAAGTCTCCTCTCCAGATGCTCGTGGCTCCAAATGTCCATAAGGCACAGAGATGTTTGAATCCAGGTGATAACTGCAGGTCAAGTTGAATAATTCATCAATGTGAGATACTTGCTGTGAGTTTGTTGGTGACTCCATGTTAAACCACACCCACTTCTGGAACCAGGGACGAGGATTTTTTGGCAAGTTGCCCCATCTGATGTCCCTGTGGTGGATGAGAACACCATGGGCTTCATCATAGCGTGACTTGTTCGCCGTCAAGACGCATCTTTTGAAATTGTGTCTGTCGCACTTGAGATCAAACCTAGCACCAAACGGCCAGAACCAGACCAAGACAACAGTGTCGGGCTCAGTGTCCTCCTGGATCTTCTGGACGTCAGTTGGGGCGATCTGCGGCTCTGAAGAACAGTTGGGGTTTGATCTCTGCTCCACTGCGTCCACTGGACACTGACAAGAGTGGTCACCTCTCTCCGTGTGAACGGCAAAAGTGGGGAAGTTGACATCAGGCTTGTAATACATGAAGAAAAGTCCAGCGAAACACAACACCATGATGCAGCTGAAGACAAACATGCGCATGGAAGTCGTCTGACCGACTGTGAGGAGCATGATTCACCTGTGGAGAGAAAAAAGATGTAACTAATGAATTGTGTGACACGTTTGTGTAAGATTTTAAAAGCTTGCCATTTTTTTCATTCATTCATTCATCTTCTACCACTTTATCCTCCACATGAGGGTCGCAGGGGGCACTGGTGCCAATCCCAGCTGTAGGCGGTGACGTTGCCTCACACATAACTGACTACACGGGTTCAGCTTCAGAGATGCCTCGTCATGGTATATTGCAAATACTCATTCAAATTAGGGATGCACGATATATCGGCATTAATATTGGTATCGGCCGATGGTCGTCATTTTTTAACATATCGGCATCGGTCCAATGAGTAAAACTGCGCCGATTTTAACAACCGATGTTTATACCCGTCTAATTGCTGTTTGTGTATGTGTGTCGGGAAGGGGAGGCTATGCGGCATTTGTTTGGGCATATGACACCGTCAGTGACGCAAGCGCAGCACAAGGTGTGTGTGTGGGTGTGTGTGTGGGTGTGTGTGTTTGTGGGTGTGTGTTGAGGAGAGAGAATGTCAGCGGTGTGGGCGATTTTTCAGGGTGTCAATAGAAGATACGCAAAAAGCATTATGCAACACTTGCAAAGTCGAGGTAATGCGCGGAGGGTTCCGCGTCAAGTCATTCAATACCACAAATTTGATTATGTCATTTGAAAAACCGCCACCCTGAAGTACACAAACAACAGCAGGAAGCTAACGCTAGTAACATTAGGCAGCAGACAAAAAAGAAAGCAGCGTAGCTGGGACTCGACCAAAGGAAGACATTGGCCAGGGCAATAACGATCAAGGTAATGGAAATGATTGCTCTTGACGACCAGCCCAGGGTTCCGACGGTTGATAGCGCATATTGAACCCCGCAACAACCTGCCAAGTCGGCGCTACTTTTCCGATGTTTTGCAATCTAATAAATATCTGGTTGCCATGAATACTGGCAAGTTTGATAAAGTATTTTAACATGTTTTTTTTTATTATGGCAGCTCTTAGTAGAGCTTGTCAGGTATTGTTTCTCATATCTGTTGTGTAGTTTTATTGTGAAGGGAAGTGGCGCGGTTGTTGTTGCCGGGAGGAAGGGTTGTTGACTTTATTTACGTACCCAGTATAGACGCCCTTATCTCGGTTACAGTAACTTTGGCAGGGTATTATTTTTATTTATGTTCATGTTTGTAATTTATGATCCAAACTTTCTCACAGGAGTTTAGTGAGTTGAGGGAGTTAAACTGTACTTTAATTTAGTTACACACTTGCTACAAGTGGTAAAGGTTTCTAAAAACCTTTACTTGTAGTTGGTTACTTGTGTCTTATGTGACCTTGTTATTTGGAGGTAAAACATGTTTTGAAAACAAAGGAAGACATTCAAAGTCTTCATTCTGTACAAACTTTTATCATCTCAGAAACTATTTTTTTAAAACATATATCGATATCGGTAGATATCGGTTATCGGCCATAGCAGCAATATTAATATCGGTGGAAATAGTCATATCGGTGCATCCCTAATTCAAATCATCTGTCACTTCTGTAAGTTTTGCAAATGTGTGTGTGGAGCAGTGGTAAGCGAGGAGCTTGTTTGCAAAAACTAATCTCCACTAGACTTAAACATATCGACTTTTTAACTAAGTTAAAGTAAAATATTTATATTGGGCTACTTGTGCATTCCGTCAGTCCATAGTTACTTAGTAGCATAGTTTTTTTTCCAGATATCCTGGACAATTAGATAGCACTGAAACATACGTGAGATTTTAGCCAGAAATAGGAACCAAAATTCTCACCTTGATGAAGTGAGACGCTGCAGCATTCAGTGAGTCCTCTTCCCCCGTTCTGTGACTGACAGATAATGGGTCATCCTCGATGAAACTTTTATTTGATACAAACCCACGACTGTGGTTGGCGTGTTCAACCAGTTTTTCAGTTATGTCCTTAGCCACACCTTTGGAACGCAAATACTGATGTGGTTCAGGAAAATAAAGCCTTACCTGGGCTTTTTTCCCACAGTGGCTGTGGTGTTGAGCATCCAGCTCAGGTATGATGTGACCTGCAGTCCCAGGATTTTGTAGCTGTCAGCCCTCTCCACCTCAGTCCCTTTGATGAGCGAGGTTTCTTCCTGAAATCGGTGATTATCTCTTTGGTTTTGTCCGTGTTGAGGATGAGGTCGATCTCCTCATTCGCCAGGGTCCTGTACCCCGACTCGTCCCCCCCCCTTAATGAGCCCCAGGATGGTGGTATCATCAGCATATTTAATGATGATGATGGTGGTGCCCTGACACAGTCATGAGTGTACAGGGTGAAGAGTTTGGGGCTGAGGCAGCAACCCTGTGGGGGACCCTGTGTCTGACTCCGCAGACACCCGTCCTCCCACACTCACCACCTGTGGTCTTTCTGTCTGGAAGTCCAGAATCCAATAACAGGTGGGAGTAGGGACAGGATCAGCTTGCCCGTGCAGATGGTGTTGAACGCAGAACTGTAGTCCAGGAAGAGCACCCTGGCATATGTTCTGCTACTTTCCAGGTGCTGCAGGGCAACGTAGTTGGGGTCAAAGAGTCCAAATTGACTGCGCTCTCTCAGCTGTAGTAAGGTCATTTAATGCTGGAAATCATTTATCATCTATCATTTCGAGCTGTGAAAGGAGGACAAGAATCACGTCGTTTGAGCACCACTTTCTTCATCACAAACGCCAGATCAGCTGAGATGCAGTGTTACTTTTGGCAGCTACTAAGACTTCTTCTTTGTCTTTAGATGAAAGAGTTGAAAATTAGTTTTAGTTATTTTGGGCATTTGATTAATAGTTAAAGTAAAAATCAGTTCCTGAGCCTGAGTCAGCGGTTCGAGGAACAAGTTCCAGACTGATCAGCAGGCGGCTTCTTAAGGCCCACCCACAAACAAAAAAACCACAGCGCAAAGAACTAGTGAGGGAGCGCAAAAGAACTAGTGAGGGAGCGAGGGAGCGCAAAGAACTAGCAAGGGAGTGCAAAAGAACTAGTGAGGGAGCGAGGGAGCGCATAGAACTAGCAAGGGAGCGCAAAGAACGAGTGAGGGAGCGCAAATAACGAGTGTATTTTCAAACAATAAAATACAATGTTTTTGAATGATTGAATCCATTTTTTTTGCTTCTTAAAAAGTGTTGTTTGAAAATATTAGAGCTGCAACTACCGATTATTTTCATAATCGATTAATCTGCCGATAATTTTCTCAAATAATCGATTAATCGCCTGGTATTCAGAATATCAGGAAACCTTAAAAAATTTGTCAAGCGCGGTGTTCGAGCTTGACGAAAACCTGGAAGTGATGATGTTCTCAAATGTCTTGTTTTGTCCCCAAACCAAAATGATTGATTTTAATGATTTCTTTGTGATCCGGAGCAAAGACAGAGACAGAAAATATTCACATTTAAGAAGCTTAAACAATCGGAAATCTGGTTTTAATCATGAAAAAAAAGCATCAAACCAATTATTCAATTATCAAAAGATTAATTTTAGTGATCAATTAAGACAGCCGCTCTGTGGAACTGTTAATCTACAATAAACTGGGCTTTGAACCGCACATTGATGCTGTATGTAAAAATAAAAGCACACATATGTGTTTTTATGACCACGTTTTACTGAATCTGTTCTAACCTTGTCCTTTATCTGCAGCAACATTGCCGGAACAGTCCTGAACAATCTCGCCAACCTCTATCAGTTCAGGTGTTTAAGAAGAAAGAAAGAAAGAGGCAACATAGATCTTAGCAGGCAGGGCGGTCCGGGCGCTCGCTCACACATTAACATCAAGTTAATGTGTGACCGAGCTCTGTCAACCAAATTGCTTCCTTGTGGAACAATAAAAAATGAAGATACCACGCAACTTGAACCTTGAATGTTTGTGTTGTGTTTTAAAGACATACCCTGCTTTTAAATGAGTGCCGTAAAGCAGGATTTCGTAGTCCTCTTTTGTGGCATTATACGTTGTTGTGCCATCAACACAAAGCCACAGACGGATTTTATGATTGTATTTGCAAATGAAACACTACGGCTCACCTGTGTTTGCTTCCGCCCTCCTACCTTATCACCTGTCACAATAACCTTTCCCCACATCCTGGCACTGTGTTCGACACACTCACGCTCAGACACATCGTTGTGTGTGCATTTAAAGGATCTGGATCAGAGGGAGTGTAAAGGTGCACGGTTGTCAAGGTGAGACTGCAGTCAACGTTTCTTCACAAAAGTACTGAACAAAGCTATGAATAAACTTAATAATTCCATGTTCCAGAGACTGAAAAGCTGTTCTTGAAACGAAAGGTTGGGCAATACATATGTTTTTCAGAGCAAAGTGGAAATCACTGTTATTTCTTTTTTATTTCTGCTGTTTTTTCGTTACCTTCTGTGATACTTTACCATTTATTTTTTTGCTCTTTTGAGATTTGCTAATGTATTCCTTAAATGTTATAAATTCATTTCCGTCACTATAGTTACACGCCCTCCCTGTGTTGTGTCAAAGGTTTCTTTTTATTAACACAGAAAAACTTACCACTGTTTACCCTTCAGAACGCTAAATCTGTAAATGAAAAGCACCAAAATAAGCAGATGACACTGAATTCAATTACATTTGAAATGTGCTTGTCCATTGGAGAGAAGACAAAAGACAAATGAGTGATTACAGGTTCTGTCTGCACTTGTTTTCTCTCCACAGGTGAATCATGTCCCTCGCAGGCGGTCAGATGACTTTCTTGCCCAAGTGTGTCTTCAGCTGCATCATGGTGTTGTGTTTCGCTGGACTTTTCTTCATGTATTACAAGCCTCATATCAACTTCCCCACTTTTACCGCTCACACGGAGAGAGGTGACCACTCTTGTCAGTGTCCAGTGGACGCAGTGGAGCAGAGATCGAACCCCAACTGTTCCTCCGAGCCGCAGATCGACCCAACTGTCGTCCAGAAGACCCAGGAGGACGCTGAGCCCGACACTGTGGTCTTGGTCTGGTTCTGGCCGTTTGGCTTTCAGTTTGATCTCAGCTGCGACACATACAACGTCAAAAGATGCCTCTTGACGGCGGACAAGTCTCTCTATGATGAAGCCCATGGTGTTCTCATCCACCACAGGGACATCAGAGGGGACAACTTGCCAAAAGATCCTCGTCCCTGGTTCCAGAAGTGGGTGTGGTTTAACATGGAGTCACCAGCAAACACACAGCAAGTCCCTCACATTGATGAATTATTCAACTTGACCTGCAGTTATCGCCTGGATTCAAACATCCCTGTGCCTTATGGACATTTGGAGCCACGAGCATCTGGAGAGGAGACTTTCCAAGTGCCACCAAAGGACAAGCTGGTCTGTTGGATTGTGAGCAACTGGAACCCAAATCATAGACGAGTTCAGTTCTACAATGAATTGAAAAAACATGTGAATATAACTGTTTATGGGAAAGCTTTTGGAAAACCAGTCAATAGTGAAGAATATAATCACATTGTGTCCAGTTGTAAATTTTACCTGTCCTTTGAAAACTCTGTGTACAAAGACTACATTACAGAGAAGTTGTATCGCCCTCTGATGTTAGGAGCTTTACCCGTTACTCTGGGCCCTACAAGGCAAAACTATGAGGACCATGTCCCAGGTGATTCTTTCATTCATGTCCATGACTTCCCCACAGCAAAGCAGCTGGCAGACAGGCTACTTTACCTCGACCGAGATGATACTGAATATATGAAATACTTTGACTGGACAAAAAGGTATCAAACTAAACTGTCGGCGCTTGGTCAAGATCACGCCTGCGAAACATGTCGCTTCTTACAACAACACGGAAGGTACCAAGCTTTTCGAAATCTTAAAAAGTGGTACTGGGCTTAGAAAAAAAGTCAAAGCCAAAGCAGTCGTCCCTCCCCGTGATTTCACGTCAAGTCCCAAGTGCAAATCACGATGCAAGTGTGTATGTGTTATGTGCTGTTTTCCTCTGTGTGGTGGTGATTTGCACTCCAGGGCCACCGTACCTTTATTTCTACACACAACACCTCAGTTGAACAAATACATAAATAAAATAAATAAATGGCCAGTATGTATATATATATATATATATTTATATATATATATATACATATATATATATATGTATATCATATGAAATAATGGTCAAATATGCGCTGTTGTATTTACATTTCAGTGAATGTTTGCTTCAACTCCATGTATATCTACCTCAACACCTCTCCTCTGTGCCCCATTTTCCCTTTCACCCCAACCTGTCTAGGCTGGTCAGATGGCCGCAACATCTTTGAGTCTGGTTCTTCCCGTTAAAAGGGACTTTTTTTGTTTGTTTATTTTCTTCTCTCCACTGATGCTTAAATGTTGGAATTTGGCGCTCTACAAATAAAATTGATTTGAATTGAACTAAACGACGAGTTCGTTTGGAATCGTTTGTTTATCACAGGCCGCCTGGCTTCAGTTGTTCTCAACGCGACATCAGCGAGCGAGCGAGTCGGTGACCGGACAAATGCGGTAAACCTTGTTATTTCCAGGGAAGCCCAGCTTCTCTGGGCGAGATGACGTGTGATGATTGGAGAACCTGTTAGAAAGGCGAAAAAAAACACTTTACGATCGCCGGCATTGTAAAAATATAAATGACACAGGGGACGTTTGTTTTCCGTCTCAGTGCCGTGCAGTGTTTGCAAAGTGAACTGGAGAAACAGTTATCGGCCCACTGTGTGTTATTTGACGTTTGTTCATATTGTAATCTGTTACCTGCTCTAACCGCGTAAATGATTGTCGTGGACATCCTGGTACAATATTTGACAATCGCACCCACCCAAGGGAAGGGTTCTGAGTTCTGAGAAGATGGGTTGTCTTTGGCTCTGAATTCATTTGAATTTTATTTAAACGGTCATGGAGAAACGACAGAGAAGCAGACGAGGCTGCCGGGCAGCACATGAGAGAAAGCATCATCTTCCTCTTGACTTGAGTGTAAAAACAGCCAACCTTTGGAGAGGATCCCTCCACCCATTTCCACTCCCACTGCCACCAGCTGCTCACCTGATTCCACTCACTCTCAATCAAGACCAAGCTTTTATCAACGGCCCGTTGCCGTAGTTTGTCTCACAATGACACGGGCCTAGTGTGACGTGGTACTGCGTCTCAGATCCACGCCTAAGGTTACAAGCAAAAAAAAAAAAAAAAGGTGAGTTCCTGTGATTGTATTGATTGATTATCTCTTGATTGTGCCTGTATGCCCCGACCAGTTTAGACAATATTGATGTTAATGAAATGCAGTTTTGCCTCAGACTCAGAGTAAGGGTTTACAATTGTGTGTCATGTTCATCTTCAGGCCTTAAAGAACGTGTTGTTGAGTTTTTTTTTGTTTTTTTTTTAGTCGTGCAGAAGTTCCAAAATGAGCCAAGCATCTTTGAACTGTGACGTATTTCACTAATTTAACAAATTCAATCCGATTTCTTTTAAAGATTTTGAGATAGATTTACTTCTTGCTCAGGTGTGTGTGTGTGTGTGTGTGCGTGTGTGCGTGTGTGTGTGTAGCTGCCCCCTGAAACTGCACAGTATTATTCCTATAACCAAAACTGGTCAGACGAGACAAAGACCATAATCTTAGCAGCTGCCAAAAGTAACCACAGATCTGACCAAAGATGGTGTAGTTAAGAAAACGATTAATCAAGGCAAATTACGTGATTCCTGTCATCCTTTATCAGATCTCACTGATAGATTTCCTGGTGGTGATGAAAAGGAGCCTGAATCCAGCCGCACGAAGGCTTTAGGACAAGTGCGTTCAAATACCATTGGTGCGCGTTGGCGTTCAAATCCAACACCGGGATTGTGGAAATCGGTGAGTCCAGGCTCTATGTTCAGGTCCTCCAAAAATCATTTTGAGAGACTTGCACCCTCCGCCGTTGAGCGGCTCGTCTTTCAACTTGAAGGTTGTGGGTTCCGAAGGTTCGGGCTCCGCTAGTCTACGCGCCGATGTGTCCTTGGGCGAGACCCTGAACCCCACATGCTGCACATAGATGAAAGTTTGAGCTGTTAGTCATTAACCCGGTTGAACTCAACTGTGTTTGCTCTCTTTATGTAAAACGGCTAAAATGTGTTAGCCTCATCACATCCCATTGTAAATGATCGTTCTGTATTATATCCTGGTAAAGTAACTGTCACTCATTCTCAGCCTCACAGAAAGAGACGAGGACTCACAGGAGCTGGATCAGAGGCAGCCTCTTTGCTTTTCGGCGTTTTTTTGTCTTCAAGGTGAGAATTTTGTGTCCTCTTTTCTTTCCGACGCTCTGCTTAATTCATCTGTATTTAACACGTCTTCACCTCACCCTCGGTCTTGAGCCAGCATTTCCATTTTCTTTCTTTATGGCACTTTAATATTTGAACGGCCCGCAGTAACCTTTATGGGTGGCAGCCGTGTCGCAAATGATCAAGAATCTGCCAAAAACTGCAGCTTTTCAGAATTGCGAAGATGTTGAGAGTATTTGTGAGGACCTGTTTGCAGTCCACCTGCGCTGCCTATGCCACGCTATCTTATCTGAACCGACAGCTTGTGCATGTGCTTGTGTGTTGGATGGTAAAAACTGTCCTGTGTGTGTGATCTTCTGTCCCTGCAGAGGTGAGCCATGTCGTGTCCGTGCAGCCAGACGACTCTCCTGCGCAGGGTCGCCCTCCGCTGCGTCGTGGTGTCGTGTTTCGCCGGATTCTTCTTCATGTATTACAAGCCCGACATCAGCTTCCCCAGTTTTGACGTCTACATGAAGAGGGACAATCGCTCAAAGCAGCACGCCAACGCGACGGACGTCCAGGAGGACGCTGAGCCCGAAACTGTTGTGTTAATCTGGATGTGGCCGTTTGGCTTTAAGCTTAATCTCAGCTGCGACACATACAACGTCAAAAGATGCGTCTTGACGGCGGACAAGTCTCTCTATGATAAAGCCCATGGCGTTCTCATCCACCACAGGGACATCAGAGGAGACAACTTGCCAAAAGATCCTCGTCCCTGGTTCCAAAAGTGGGTGTGGTTTAACATGGAGTCACCTTCGAACTCGCACGATATCCCTCACATCGACGAGTTATTCAACTTGACCTGCAATTACCGCCTGGATTCAAACATCCCTGTGCCTTATGGACATCTGGAGCCACGAGCATCCGGAGAGGAGACTTTCCAAGTGCCCCCAAAGGACAAGCTGGTCTGTTGGATTGTGAGCAACTGGCACGTGCAATTCCGAAGAGTTCAGTTCTACAACGAGTTGAAGAAACACGTGAACATCTCCGTTTACGGGAAAGCCTTCGAGCAGCCCACGAGCGAGGAAGAATACGATCGCATCGTGTCCGGATGTAAATTTTACCTGTCCTTAGAAAACTCTGTGCACCAAGACTACATTTCAGACAAGTTGTACCGCCCTATGATTTTGGGAACCGTGCCCATTACTCTGGGGCCCCCGAGGCAAAACTACGAGGACCACGTCCCAGCAGACTCTTTCATTCACGTCGAGGACTTCCGCACAGCAAAGCACCTGGCAGAGCGGCTGCTCGACCTCGACCGAGATGATGACGAGTATATGAGATACTTTGACTGGAGGAAGAGGTTTGACGTTACGAGGGCAGACTTCGGTCGAACACACGCCTGCAGAACATGCACGTACCTGCAAAGAAACAGAGGCTACCAAGCTTGTCGGAATCTTAAAGAGTGGTTCTGGGGTTAATGCTGCAGGGTTTGCTACTGATGCTCAGAGGGGTTCTTCTGTCGGACGGATTTTTGTTGAAATGACCAAATGTGTTGACTCTGTATTTGTTCATTGTGGTGGAATAATGCGCTTACTAATAAAGTGGCGGGACTGGCACTCGTCTAATTCAAGTTACCTTTTTTCATTTTCATTTGTACACAGTTTTAGTTCACGAGGGACAATTTCTTTGGGTTTAGACACTTTTATTTTGAGCGCAGACGGTGTTTGCAGTCTGCCCCTTGAAACTGTGCCGTATTTTTACTTGCGTCTAAAATAACTAAAAGTTTTATCATCTATCATTTACTCATCTAAAGGCAAAGAAGAAATCCTATGGTCCCAGCTCGGTTTAGGTTAGTTTTCCACGACTGAAACTGCCGTTTTGCACGTGACACACAAACGAGTGACTTGTAAAGCACTTGTTTTCAGTGTAACCGAGTCATTGGAATCACTTCATTAAAACTATTTGATCAGCACTTCCTCCTTGCTCCGGAGGGCTGACTCCGCCTGACAGTCACTGGACTGAAATACAGCGGCAGTGGTTTATTTAACCAGACTCCTCTGTCAAATATTGACCTTTTAGACATTTCCCGTTAAATGTTGGCGATTAAGCCTTAAGTTTTTAAGGATGGTCTAGTCTTTTTCGCTGAGCAACAGGTCGGCTTGGTTCTCTTGTCGCGCATAGTATCGCCTTGGCTCGCTTGAAACCTCGCCAGATGAGGTACTAAAAAAAAAAAAAAAGTACCAGTATTATGCCAGTGGAAAGGCAACTTAATTATGGCAATTGATGTGATTCCTGTCATCCTTTCAAAGATCTGAATGATACATTTCCAGCGTTTAATGACAACGGCAGTCGTCTGTGAGGAGCATGATTTCACCTGTGGAGAATGGACAAGCACACTTTAAGTACCATGTGACTTTTTAACATATTGTTTTGAGAGTGCTTCATGAGTTATTTGCGTTAAAGGGTTGCCGTTTATTTAATGACGAACATTGTTATTCTTTTCATTGTCAAATGTCAACATTTCACAAACGGAGGTTGTAACCACAGTGAAGGAAAGTTACTAACATATACAGTACAGCGTTGTTTTCGTCAGCGACGGCGCTGTTATATCGTTGACGCCCCCTTGTTTTTTTCTTTCCGTGGCGATAACGAGACGAGATGAACATGGGTCTTTGATGACGAAAAAACATGACGAGACTTTGTCAGTAATCTCCAATAGTTATTGACTTAAATGAAGTTGTTGTACAACACACGCCTGCAGAACATGCTCTTACCTACAACAACACAGAGGGTACGAGGCTTCTCGGAGTCTTAAAGAGTGGTTCTGGGGTTAATGTGAAACAGATTTAATGTCACCTCATGTGCAAGTAGAAGGGAGTTGACATGTCGTGTGTTTGTCAGAGTGTTTGGCTTCTTTTCATGGTGGTGGAATGTACCCTCTAATAAAGTGGTAGGACTGGTAGCAGGTTTTGGTGTCACTCCAGCAACCCAAAAGGTGTGGAGATGACGAGAAGCACACGTTTTGTTTTTTGTTATCATGAAGTCAACGTGTCATTTGTGCAAGGGACTAATCTTGTTTTTGGTTTGTGGTTCAGGGAAAACGATTGATGCAACAATTTGAACAGAAGCCCTTTGACTGTCAGTGTTAGCCTGAAAATTGCACTCAATATGAAGTTATAATTATTTTTTTCAATGTTTTAATACGTCTACATTTTTACAGATTAATTTAGCATCATGATTTGTTTTATTGTGGACTATATACACGCACATGCTAACCATCCTACCAAGAGATCCTGTGTTTCGCTCATGTACGTTAAACCCCACAGCAGCAGTTTTTAGCGCCACTTTGTTTTTTAGCTCCTCCCCTTTCGAAATGATATCGTTGACGGCCTTTTTTTTTTCGTGACGATGACGAGACGGTGACGAGATGAACATGGGTCTTTGATGACGCAAAAACATGACGAGACTTTTCAGTAATCTGCAATAGTTATTGACTTAAATGAAGTTAAACTAAAAAACTATCACATGACCAAAATGTGACTAAAACTAATAAGCATTTTGTCTGCCAGCAATGACGCTGCTACAGTACCTTGTTTTTTTAAATTCTAAAAACAAAGGTGGTAACAAAGAAAGTGCCGTTGTTTTTTTTTTAGAAAAGCGATGCGAGGTTTCCAACATGGAAGGAAATAAATAGTTTAAAAGAGTAAAAAAGTAATAGACTGTGTGAGCTCCATGGAGTTGTTAGTGATGCCTGAGAGGGTTTCTCACAGTTTACAAAAGATCTTACTCCGTAAAGCGATTATTCAGAATAATCCCAGTATATTATGAAACAAGTCTGCTAGAACATACATAAGAATGTACTGAGGTGTAAAAAAAAAAGAAAAGGACAAATATTAAAAGCAAACAATGGAATTTGTAACGATGATCCTTTCATCAAATATCACCACACACACATTTAAGTGACTGCTACACTTCCTGGTACTGCTGCTATAATCTCACCCACCATCAGAGAAAGGGAATAGGACATTTTTATGCTTCTTCTTCATGGTGAGAGTGTTGGTTCTTTTTCATTCCTCAGTCCATTCTTATGTATGTTGTTGCAGACTTGTTTCACCCTATACTGGGATTAAAAAAATAAAAATAAATACTGTGTAGTCTGAATAATGCAGAATAAGATCTTGTGTAAACTCTGTGTGAAACCCTCTCAGGTATCACGAACAGCTCCACGGAGCTCACACACTCTATGTGACAAAGACTTTTTTTGGAAACTTCCCATTGCTTTACTAAAAATATAAAATGTCCATTACAACAGACGTAAGATGTTGTGAAGATCACTGCACTTTCTTTGTTACCACCTTTTGTTTTTCAGAATAATAATAATTAAAAAAATGGTTTCACTAAATGTCACAAATTCTGTCAAAGTCCTGGATGTGTCGGTACTGGTACTGTACTGTGGTTACAACCTCTGTCTGTGGTTCTTTTCATTGTCACGTTAAATAAATGGCAACACTTTCAATCTACATGTTAAAAAGTCACATCGTACTCAAAGCTCTGCTTGTCCGTTCTCCACAGGTGAATCATGCTCCTCACAGGCGGTCAGACGACTTCCATGCGCACGTTTGTCTTCAGCTGCATCGTGGTGTTGTGTTTCGCTGGACTTTTCTTCATGTATTACAAGCCTCATATCAACTTCCCCACTTTTGCCGTTCACACGGAGAGAAGTAACCACTCTTGTCAGTGTCCAGTGGACGCAGTGGAGCAGAGATCGAACCCCAACTGTTCTTCAGAGCCGCAGATCGCCCCAACTGTCGTCCAGAAGATCCAGGAGGACGCTGAGCCCGACACTGTTGTCTTGGTCTGGTTCTGGCCGTTTGGCTTTAAGATTAATCTCAACTGCGACACACACAACGTCAAAGGATGCCTCTTGACGGCGAACAAGTCTCGCTATGATGAAGCCCATGGTGTTCTCATCCACCACAGGGACATCAGACGGGACAACTTGCCAAAAGATCCTCGTCCCTGGTTCCAGAAGTGGGTGTGGTTTAACATGGAGTCACCAACAAACACACAGCAAGTCCCTCACATTGATGAATTATTTAACTTGACCAGCAGTTATCGCCTGGAGTCAAACATCCCTGTGCCTTATGGACATTTGGAGCCACGAGCATCTGGAGAGGAGACTTTCCAAGTGCCACCAAAGGACAAGCTGGTCTGTTGGATTGTGAGCCACTGGAACCCACATCTTATAAGAGTTCAGTTCTACAATGAATTGAAAAAACATGTGAATATAACTGTTTATGGACGAGCTTTTAGAAAGCCCACAACTAAAGAAGAATATGATCCCATTGTATCTCGTTGTAAATTTTACCTGGCCTTTGAAAACTCTGTGCACAAAGACTACATTTCAGAGAAGTTGTATCGCCCTCTGATGTTAGGAACTTTACCTGTTACTCTGGGCCCCACAAGGCAAAACTATGAGGACCATGTCCCGGGTGATTCTTTCATTCATGTCCATGACTTCCCCACAGCAAAGCAGCTGGCAGACAGGCTACTTTACCTCGACCGAAATGATACTGAATATATGAAATACTTTGACTGGACAAAAAAGTATAAAGTTAAATGTTCACAGTTTGGTACAACACACGCCTGCGGAACATGCTCTTACCTACAACAACACAGAGGGTACGAGGCTTCTCGGAATCTTAAAGAGTGGTTCTGGGGTTAATGTGAAACAGATTTAATGTCACCTCATGCGCAAGTAGAAGGGAGTTGACATCGCGTGTGTTTGTCAGAGTGTTTGGCTTCTTTTCATGGTGGTGGAATGTACCCTCTAAAGTGGTAGGACTAGTAGCAGGTTTTGGTGTCACTCCAGCAACCCAAAAGGTGTGGAGATGACGAGAAGCACACGTTTTGTTTTTTGTTATCATGAAGTCAACGTGTCATTTGTGCAAGGGACTAATCTGGTTTTTGGTTTGTGGTTCAGGGAAAACGATATATGCAACAATTTGAGCAGAAGCCCTTTGACTGTCAGTGTGTACCTCCCTGCGCTCCGTTGGGTCAACGTTAGTTAGCCTGAAAATTGCACTCAATATGAAGTTATAATTATTTTTTTCAATGTTTTAATACGTCTACATTTTTACAGATTAATTTAGCATCATGATTTGTTTTATTGTGGACTAGATACACGCACATGCTAACCATCCTACTAAGAGATCCTGTGTTTTTGCAGAACATCTGTACCAAGTTTCGCTCATGTACGTTAGACCCCACAGCAGACGTTTTTGGCGCCACTTTGTTTTTTTAGCTCCTCCCCTTTCCACTTTGCCACGCTTTTACAGCGAACGACTTTTCAGACGTAGCTTTATACCGGGATTGATGCGGTCCTGGAAATCCGTGAGTTTTGGGCTATGTTCAGGCCCTCCAAAAATGCGATCATTTGGAGGAATCAGTTTGAGAGACTTGCATGCTCCGCCGTTGAGCGAGTCGTCTTTCAACTTGAAGGTTGTGGGTTCCAAAAGTCCGGCCTCCGCTAGTCTACGCGCCGATGTGTCCTTGGGCAAGTCACTGAACCCCACATGCTGCACATGGTTGAAAGTTTGAGCGGTCATGGAGACTAGAAAAGCGCTTTTATAAATACAGACCATTTACCTTTAGTAGAGTTAATTGGGAAAAACCCGGTTTGAACTCAACTGTGTTTGCTCTTCATGTAAAACGTATGAAATGTGTCAACCTCATCCGCAGATGTTGGCGATTAAACCACGTTTTTAAGGACGGTGTCGTCTTTTTCACTGAGCTACAGTTCGGCATTGTTCCGCTCGATTCTCTTGTCGCGCATGGCATCGCCTCGGCTTGCTTGGAACCTCGCCAGAGCAGGTACTAAAAAAAAAAAAAGAAAAAAGTATCAGGTACTCTGCCAGTGGAAATGCAACTTAACTGTGCCGAGTGATTCATTATGGCAAATGATGTGATTCCTGTCTTCCTTTCACAGCTCTAAATGATAGATTTCCAGCATTTCATGACAACCGGGGTTGTCAGTTGAAGCCCGAATCCACAGTTTATGCCACCTTTCAGTGGATTTCGATTAACAATGATCATTAAAATGACATCTTGCGGTGCCGGGCGACTCAGGCGAGACGAGCCGGTGGAAAAAAGGCAACCAGTGCGAAATCCAGAGAAATGGGCGGGTCAGGAAGAGCAGAGGGGTGTAAAAAAAAAAAGAAAAAAAGAACAAATATGAGGATGACTGAAAAAGCGCACACAATGGATTTGTAACGATGTTCCTTTCAAAAAGAAGTTGTTTTTGTTTTTAAGGTAAAGTCTTTGTCCTTGCACTATTCATGTCTTGTGTGTACAGTTGGGGTTAGTGATGCATCTTCATCGTGTAAAACAAACGTGTAGTTCATAGAGCGCTCGGGGAACAAACCTGACAATCCTGTTTTTCATCAAGATATGTTCTGCCCAACAACCTGTTACACTTCCTGTTACTGCTGCCACAATCACGCCCAGCATCAGAGAAAGGAATTAGGACATTTGTTTGCTTCTGTACGATCCGGATCAGCCGAAACTTTTCCTTTTGTTCCTCTTTTTTCTTCTTCATGGTGAGTGTGTTGGTTCATTTTCATTCCCCAGTACATTCTTATGTATGTTGTAGCAGACTTGTTTCACCCTATACTGGGATTAAAAAGAAATACTGTGTAAACTCTGTGTAAACTCTCAGGTATCACTAACACACACACACTCTATGAGACGAAGACTTTGTTTTTGGAAACTTTGCATTGCTTTACTAAAAATATAAAATCTTTCTTTGTTACCACCTTTGATTTTCAGAATTTAAACTAGGAAAAAAGGTTTTCACTAAATGTCACAAATTCTGTCAAAGTCCTGTATGTGTCGGTACTGGTACTGTACTGTGGTTACAACCTCTGTGGTTCTTTTCATTGTCACGTTAAATAAATGGCAACACTTTCAATCTACATGTTGAAAAGTCACATCGTCCTTAAAGCTCTGCTTGTCCATTCTCCACAGGTGAATCATGCTCCTCACAGGCGGTCAGACGACTTCCATGCGCACGTGTGTCTTCAGCTGCATCATGGTGTTGTGTTTCGCTGGACTTTTCTTCATGTATTACAAGCCTCATATCAACTTCCCCACTTTTGCCGTTTACACGGAGAGAAGTAACCACTCTTGTGAGTGTCCAGTGGACGCAGTGGAGCAGAGATCAAACCCCAACTGTTCCTCCGAGCCGCAGATCGCCCCAACTGTTGTCCAGAAGATCCAGGAGGACGCTGAGCCCGACACTGTGGTCTTGGTCTGGTTCTGGCCGTTTGGTGCTAGGTTTGATCTCAGCTGCGACACATACAACATCAAAAGATGCGTCTTGACGGCGGACAAGTCTCTCTATGATGAAGCCCATGGTGTTCTCATCCACCACAGGGACATCAGACGGGACAACTTGCCAAAAGATCCTCGTCCCTGGTTCCAGAAGTGGGTGTGGTTTAACATGGAGGCACCAACAAACGCACAACAAGTCCCTCACATTGATGAATTATTCAACTTGACCAGCAGTTATCGCCTGGAGTCAAACATCCCTGTGCCTTATGGACATTTGGAGCCACGAGCATCTGGAGAGGAGACTTTCCAAGTGCCACCAAAGGACAAGCTGGTCTGTTGGATTGTGAGCAACTGGAACCCAAATCATAGACGAGTTCAGTTCTACAGTGAATTGAAAAAACATGTGAATATAACTGTTTATGGACGAGCTTTTGGAAAACCAGTCAATGGTGAAGAATATAATCACATTGTATCTCGTTGTAAATTTTACCTGTCCTTTGAAAACTCTGTGCACAAAGACTACATTTCAGAGAAGTTGTATCACCCTCTGATGTTAGGAACTATACCTGTTACTCTGGGCCCCACAAGGCAAAACTATGAGGACCATGTCCCAGGTGATTCTTTCATTCATGTCCATGACTTCCCCACAGCAAAGCAGCTGGCAGACAGGCTACTTTACCTCGACCGAGATGATACTGAATATATGAAATACTTTGACTGGACAAAAAAGTATAAAGTTGAAAGGGCAGCGTTTGGTACAACACACGCCTGCAGAACATGCGCTTACCTACAACAACACAGAGGGTACGAGGCTTCTCGGAATCTTAAAGAGTGGTTCTGGGGTTAATGTGAAACAGATTTAATGTCACCTCATGTGCAAGTAGAAGGGAGTTGACATGGCATGGTAAGACTGGTACCCAAAAGGTGTGGAGATGTACATATATATATATATATGCAAATATATGCAAAATAACTGCGCCGTCCTGTGCCGAGGTGTGTCGAGCCGGTGGATGAACAAACGTGTATTTCACAGAGCGTTCAGGAAAGAACACGCCCGACCCGACAATTACATTTCTGTTCCACTCCCTGGAAACATGGAAACACAAAAGACATTAAAAGATAATTATAACTTCATAATGATTGTCATTTTCAGATGATGTAACCTGAACCCAATGGAGAGCAGGGAGGTACAAAATAAAATGAAAAGGTTTCATTGTTTATTTCTTCTCATTTGTGGGCCTGTCGTACTTATTTTTGTACTTTTTTACTTTACTTTTCTTCCACCAAACGCCACGTGTTACGGACGAATCCGTCAAAGTACCGGAAGTAAACAAGCCGCCATTGCTGCGGTGGCGTCATAAGAAGTGTACTTTTCTACTTTTACCTGCACTTTTTATGCGACAATAATTACCACAACAATGTCTAGGAAGTCGGGAAGAACCTGTACAACCTTTACCTCATGAAGAGTGCCCCCTGTCTGCGGCCGTGCGGAGGACCGCGGCGTTTCGTCAGAAGTATTAACTGAGCGGACTTTGTTCCCAACAGCGCGACCACTTTTGGTTAACACTCGCAATCTCAATCTCACAATGAATAGCATGCGGCTGCCTCGCTTAACACAATGAAAAAGTAATGCCAGCTAAGCTAACTTCGCTTCGCTAGCTCACGTTAGGCGCCTCTATCAAGGCTGCCGTGGTCGCACAGAGTAAATGAACTCAATGTGGTGTTACTGTGTAAGTTGCTCTAACTAGGGCAACCTAATGACCACAATGTAAACATCAAGTAGCTGAGTTAATCAGAGGTGGAGGTAAATAATTACAACTACTGTACTCATGTTACTGTAATTCATCGTGGAGTACTCGTACTTTTTTGAGTTTTTCTGTAATTTTACAGTAATTTGCCATCTGCTTAGTTACTTTAAAAATCCTAATTTGCTACCGAGTAGGCCGACAATTTCAATTAATATCCAGATTTAAAAAAATGAGAGATTAATTGATTATGATCTGTAATTAATTAATCAAATGAATGTCTTTTTTTAATCTCACCTGAAAACTGCTGAGAAAAGCCCTTAACTTCATTTAAATTCATTATTACTGCAGATCAAAAGATTGATATACAACAAAAAAGGGGCTTTATAAAGTCATTTATTGTTTGAACAAACGTCAACAGATGCAGCTGTGTCCTTTGTCAAACTCCAAATTACTAGAAAACGCAAATAAAAGAAAACATCGGTCGGTCACGGACTTGCTCATACGCGGGGTGTTCTCCTCCAGTTTAGTTTGGCAAAGAGCTTCGCTGCGGCTCGCCAAAGTGCTAACGTCTTCACTGCTAGCGTTAGCTGTGGCCGCACTCGCGACTGGTGCTAGGCTAAACTTGAGCGATCAACGCGATAAAAACATAACCCGCTAAATACGACTGTAATTACTCAATCGCAATTAGCATGATCATTTGATTCAATCTGTACGTAGGTGCCAAACACGGAGTTCTACATTAACCCCAGAACCACTCTTTAAGATTCCGAGAAGCCTCGTACCCTCTGTGTTGTTGTAGGTAAGCGCATGTTTTGCAGGCGTGTGTTGTACCAAACGCTGCCCTTTCAACTTTATACTTTTTTGTCCAGTCAAAGTATTTCATATATTCAGTATCATTTCGGTCGAGGTAAAGTAGCCTGTCTGCCAGCTGCTTTGCTGTGGGGAAGTCATGGACATGAATGAAAGAATCACCCGGGACATGGTCCTCATAGTTTTGCCTTGTAGGGCCCAGAGTAACAGGTATAGTTCCTAACATCAGAGGGCGATACAACTTGTCGGAAATATAATCTTTGTGCACAGAGTTTTCAAAGGCCAGGTAAAATTTACAACTGGATACAATGTGATCATATTCTTCTTCAGACGTGGGCTTTCCAAAAGCTCCTCCATAAACAGTTATATTCACATGTTTTTTCAATTCATTGTAGAACTGAACTCTTATAAGATTTGGGTTCCAGTTGCTCACAATCCAACAGACCAGCTTGTCCTTTGGTGGCACTTGGAAAGTCTCCTCTCCAGATGCTCGTGGCTCCAAATGTCCATAAGGCACAGGGATGTTTGACTCCAGGCGATAACTGCAGGTCAAGTTGAATAATTCATCAATGTGAGGGACTTGCTGTGTGTTTGTTGGTGACTCCATGTTAAACCACACCCACTTCTGGAACCAGGGACGAGGATCTTTTGGCAAGTTGTCCCCTCTGATGTCCCTGTGGTGGATGAGAACACCATGGGCTTCATCATAGAGAGACTTGTCCGCCGTCAAGACGCATCTTTTGAAATTGTGTGCGTCGCAGTTGAGATTAAGCTTAAAGCCAAACGGCCACATCCAGATTAACACAACAGTGTCGGGCTCAGCGTCCTCCTGGACGTCCGTCGCATTGGCGTGCTGCTTTGAGCGATTGTCCCTCTTCATGTCGACGTCAAAACTGGGGAAGCTGATGTCGGGCTTGTAATACACGAAGAAGAAACCGGCGAAACGCGACACCACGACGCAGCAGAGGGCGACCCTGCGCAGGAGAGTCGTCTGGCTGCACGGACACGACATGGCTCACCTCTGCAGGGACAGAAGATCACACACACAGGACAGTTTTTACCATCCAACACACAAGCACATGCACAAGCCACCCATAAAGGTTACTGCGGGCCGTTCAAATATTAAAGTGCCATAAAGAAAGAAAATGGAAATGCTGGCTCAAGACCGAGGGTGAGGTGAAGACGTGTTAAATACAGATGAATTAAGCAGACATCGGTGACACGCATGCCAGTGGAAATTGAACCAAAATAAACTTTTAATAATGTTTTAATGAAGACAAATAAAGACCTGGGGAAGTGTGATGTCTTTTAAGATACTTTCTAATGCATATGCAAATGTTATTTTAAGCACGTATTATACTGTTCAAATTTCAAGTGTAACGGCTTCACCCTGAGGGGACGAGGTCACATTTGAGACTGCGATGAGATGACACACTTACATAAACAAGGTTTTAGTCGGAAAGAAAAGAGGACGCAAAATTCTTACCTTGAAGACAAAAACCCCCCAAAAACCTAAAACGCTCCCTCTGATCCAGCTCCTGTGAGTCCTCGTCCCTTTGTACCAGGATATCATACAAAACAATCATTTACTAGGGGATGTGATGAGGCTGATGCATTTTATACGCTTTGCATGACGAGAGCGAAGGTTTTTCCGATTAATTCTGACTCACATGACCTTTGGAACGCAAGCGACGGCCAGCTGTCATGAATCTGCATGTATAAAAGCACTTTTATAGCCTTGACGACCGCTCTTCAAGTTGAAAGACAACTCGCTCAACCGCGGAGCGTGCAAGTCTGTGGCATAAACTGTGGATTCGGGCTTCAACTTACATCATTGAGAGCTGTGAAAGGATGACAAGGATCACGTCATTTGCCAGGATTTATCGCCAGTTTCTTCATCACACCATCTTTGGTCAGATCTGCAGTTACTTTTGTCAGCTGCTAAGATTTCGTCTTTGTCTTTTTGTTCTTTTTTCGGCGTTAATTGTGATTGATAATTAAAGTAACTAAATAATTGAATACTGTGCAGTTTCAGGAGGCAGACAGTTTTATTTTCATCACCATCGTTTTGCAGATTGCACTCAGACCCTGCTCCAATCTTAACCGCCCCCATGTGCCTTGCTTGTTGTTAAACAAATCAACAAATCTTGCGTCAACCACCTGACCTAACCCTGAACAAAAAACTTAACTCTGGCTCTTTCACTTAAGTACATAGCAGTACGTCATACAGTAAATGACGTATACTTTAAAAGATCGTTGTACTTTTACTCAACTATCCCTTTTCAGTACTTCATGACACTAATACGTAGGTACACTGTTTTTTAGGTTGTTGAAAGGGTTTGGGTTAGTGTTAGTTAGAGAGGGAATGTATCATCCAAAATATCATATCATACAAAAATGACTTGGTGAATTACACCAATTCATTGAAGGCTGTTAAAGAAATGAGACAAAAGGTGGGCCTCCCTTAATCTCCACACCTTTAGGTTTTCTGGCGTGACACCACAACCAGGTACCAGTCCTACCACTTTATTAGAGGGTATATTCCACCACCGTGCCAAGAACTGTGACATTAAATCTGTTTCACATTAACCCCAGAACCACTCTTTAAGATTCCGAGAAGCCTCGTACCCTCTGTGTTGTTGTCGGTAAGCGCATGTTTTGCAGGCGTGTGTTGTACCAAACGCTGCCCTTTCAACTTTATACTTTTTTGTCCAGTCAAAGTATTTCATATATTCAGTATCATCTCGGTCGAGGTAAAGTAGCCTGTCTGCCAGCTGCTTTGCTGTGGGGAAGTCATGGACATGAATGAAAGAATCACCTGGGACATGGTCCTCATAGTTTTGCCTTGTAGGGCCCAGAGTAACAGGTATAGTTCCTAACATCAGAGGGCGATACAACTTCTCTGAAATGTAGTACTATGGGTACAACTGGGTACTATGTGATTATATTGTTCACCATTGACTGGTTTTCCAAAAGCTCGTCCATAAACAGTTATATTCACATGTTTTTTCAATTCACTGTAGAACTGAACTCTTGTAAGATTTGGGTTCCAGTGGCTCACAATCCAACAGACCAGCTTGTCCTTTGGTGGCACTTGGAAAGTCTCCTCTCCAGATGCTCGTGGCTCCAAATGTCCATAAGGCACGGGGATGTTTGACTCCAGGCGATAACTGCAGGTCAAGTTGAATAATTCATCAATGTGAGGGACTTGCTGTGTGTTTGTTGGTGACTCCATGTTATACCACACCCACTTCTGGAACCAGGGACGAGGATCTTTTGGCAAGTTGTCCCGTGTAGATGGCACTTTTAACAAAAGGTGACCTTTCTCTCAGGGTTAGGTGTGAGTGTAATATTAGTAGCTGGTGAGGTTTGGCTGTCCTGGTGCAAACCATACTAACAGGAAGTGGAGCAGAATAAATGTTGTTTGTCTTTAAAGAAATTTACTTTTAAATGACTTGTATTAAAAAAAAAAATCATACTTGTACTTTTACTCAACTATCTCTTTTCGGTACTTCATGACACTAATATTTAGATACAGAGGTGGAGAGTAATGACTTTACTGTAATTGAGTAGGTTTTTTGTGTATGTGTGCTTTTGAAAATGTGTAATTTTACTTTTACAGTGAGTGATGAGGACAAGAGAGTGATGAGGACAGGTGTGTGATGAGGACAGGAGAGTGATGATGACAGGAGAGTGATGAGGACAGGTGCATGATAAGGACATGATGACCAGAGACAGGTGAGTGATGATGAGGAGAGTGATGAGGACAGGTAAGGACAGGTGATGATGACAGAGGAGTGTGATGAGGACATGAGGACAGGTGGAGTGATGAGGAGGACAGGAGTGATGAGGACAGGTGTGTGATGAGGACAGAGTGATGGTGATGAGGACAGGTGATGAGGACAGATGTGTGTGTGATGAGGACAGGAGAGTGGGTGTGGTGTGATGAGGACAGGAGAGTGATGAGGACAGGTGTGTGATGAGGACAGGTGAGTGATGAGGACAGGTGAGTGATGAGGACAGGTGAGTGAATAAGTGTTAGTTCAGCACACTTATGTTATGCCCCTGTTTTGCAGATTACACTCAGACCCTGCTCAAATCTTAACCGCCCCCATGTGCCTTGCTTGCAGTGTTCACCTTCTGCCAGCAGGTGACCCCACAGGACTACAAGGACCAGTGTGAGGCAGCCATGCTGGAGGGCCTCAAACAGCTCCTCTGCGACCTTTTTTGCAGCAAGAGCATGTCCGTCAAGCAGAGGAGGAAGCTGCTGAAAGGTTTTGAAAAGCACCACCTTCTGACACAAACGGCACACAGGTTTGATTTTTAACGTCTGCTTGATAATGTCAGGCTTCGATTGAGTCAGACTCTGTGTTCATGATTGAAAAAAGTCTTTATTGACAAAAACAAAGTCCCATTGAACAATGTAGCAATCGCAATGGCTTCTGTTCAACTTGTTGCATCGACACTTGCACTGATTGCATGTTTACTTCATGATAACAAAGACAAACACATCTACTTGCACATGAGGTGACATTAAATCTGTTTCACATTAACCCCAGAACCACTCTTTAAGATTCCGAGAAGCCTCGTACCCTCTGTGTTGTTGTAGGTAAGCGCATGTTTTGCAGGCGTGTGTTGTACCAAACACTGCCCTTTTAACTTTATACTTTTTTGTCCAGTCAAAGTATTTCTTGTATTCAGTATCATTTCGGTCGAGGTAAAGTAGCCTGTCTGCCAGCTGCTTTGCTGTGGGGAAGTCATGGACATGAATGAAAGAATCACCCGGGACATGGTCCTCATAGTTTTGCCTTGTGGGGCCCAGAGTAACAGGTATAGTTCCTAACATCAGAGGGCGATACAACTTCTCTGAAATGTAGTCTTTGTGCACAGAGTTTTCAAAGGCCAGGTAAAATTTACAACGAGATACAATGGGATCATATTCTTCTTTAGTTGTGGGCTTTCTAAAAGCTCGTCCATAAACAGTTATATTCACATGTTTTTTCAATTCATTGTAGAACTGAACTCTTATAAGATGTGGGTTCCAGTGGCTCACAATCCAACAGACCAGCTTGTCCTTTGGTGGCACTTGGAAAGTCTCCTCTCCAGATGCTCGTGGCTCCAAATGTCCATAAGGCACAGGGATGTTTGACTCCAGGCGATAACTGCAGGTCAAGTTGAATAATTCATCAATGTGAGGGACTTGCTGTGTGTTTGTTGGTGACTCCATATTATACCACACCCACTTCTGGAACCAGGGACGAGGATCTTTTGGCAAGTTGTCCCGTCTGATGTCCCTGTGGTGGATGAGAACACCATGGGCTTCATCATAGCGAGACTTGTCCGCCGTCAAGACGCATCCTTTGAAATTGTGTGTGTCGCAGTTGAGATTAATCTTAGCACCAAACGGCCAGAACCAGACCAAGACAACAGTGTCGGGCTCAGCGTCCTCCTGGATCTTCTGGACGTCAGTTGGGTCGATCTGCGGCTCGGAGGAACAGTTGGGGTTCGATCTCTGCTCCACTGCGTCCACTGGACACTGACAAGAGTGGTTACTTCTCTCCGTGTAAACGGCAAAAGTTGGGAAGTTGACATCAGGCTTGTAATACATGAAGAAAAGTCCAGCGAAACACAACACCATGATGCAGCTGAAGACAAACGTGCGCATGGAAGTCGTCTGACCGCCTGTGAGGAGCATGATTCACCTGTGGAGAACGGACAAGCAGAGTTCATTGACTTGTTTCAGTTTATATGAGTTTGTCGTATTAATTTAACGTGGCAGTGGAACCTTTTTTTTTATTATTCTAAAAACAAAGGTGGTAACAAAGGAAGTGCAGTGATTTTCACTCAGCTCTCAAAAATGTGTTCATCAACAGCTTACGTCTCTTGTAATGGACATTTCTTATTCTAGTAAAGCAATAATGAAGTTTCCAACATGAGCGTTTTAAAGCATGTTAAGTTTTAAAACACAGGAGTAAAAGTTGGAAACTCTTCATACTAAAGTACAATAAATGACATAAACTTTCTGACTTTAAATTAAGCAATATTTTAGAAAGTTTTTTGTGTGCTTGTGCTTTTTAAAGTAAGTTTTACTTACTTTTACATCGGGAATAACTGCACTTCACTACGTGTGAAATCACACCCGTTACTGGGTGACAGATAATCTTGCCGTGAAAGTTGCTAAACAGGCTTCAGCGCCAAGGGCAGACTCGTTGATCCTGTTTTTATGACAAAACAAAGAGAGCTCGAGAGCTTGTGGATCCACTGTGATCTGTATGTTGTGTAAATGGTCAACATTTGCAAAAGATACATCATTAAATGTAAAACAAGCAGGAAACATTTATTATGCTATTATTTTAGATCAAATTGCATTGTATGTGACCCCTGGTCCAAGCTAAAGAGAAGAATCAGACACGCCCACAAGTGTGTGTGTGTGTGTGTGTGTGTGTGTGTGTGTGTGTGAGAGAGAGAGGGCATTTTTTATTTTTAGAAATTTTTTTTAAATCTTAAAACACAAGAGTAATGTAATTGTTAGTGATCTCTGCAGAGGGTTTACAGTTTACAAAAAATCTTCCTCTGAAAAGGCGTTATTCAGACTACACAGCACATTCTACAGTTAGACATTCTAATTTAATAAAGATCAATACCACTTTTGAATCTGTACTATTAAATATCAAAATCTGTTTTAATAAATAATCTCATTGACATTGGTATTGATGTACACAAAGAAGATTACCTTAGTTTAAATGAGTCGCTATTTACTCACATTTAATTGTACAATAATGAATTAAAAACAGCTACAGCCGGTGCCTGTCTGATAATAATATCAATACATTCAAACAGACAGTGCAACCTTTATTTATTTCTGAAGGTACCTATTATATATATGTATATATATATATATATATATATATATATATATATATATGTATATATATATATATATATATATATATATATATATGTATATATATATATATATATATATGTATATATATATATGTATATATATATATATATATGTATATATAAATATATATACATATATATGTATATTCATATATACATATATATAGTTAAAATCCAAATAGAGTGAAATAAGTCTGCGACAACATACTTTTTGAACAAATGAACAAACCATCTCACCGCGAAGAAGAAAAATGCCGAGAAAAAAAAAAAGAGAGAAGAAGAAACGTTTCCTCTGATTTCCTCTGAAGATCGTGTGGAAGACACACTGACCAAAATGTGTCCTCTTTTCTTTCTCTGAGGGGGGGTGTGAGTGTTATAGTAGCAGGAAGGAACAGTGATTTAAGAGTCTGTGTCGTCAGGTGAGTTTTCTTTTGGGGAGGGGGGAAGGAAGGTGGACTTCTAAAAGTTAAGTATATACTTTACAAATATCATACATTTTCTGGTATGATATTTGTACTTTTGCTCAAGTATCCCTTTTTGGTACTTCATACAAGACTGGGTGACACTAAATACTTATAATGTTGTTGTTTTTTTTACATTTTTTATTTCTTTTTGTGGTATAGGCAAAAAACTGTTTCTCCTTTCCTTGTCCAGGCAAAGGTGCACCTTACATTCCTCACAGTATTTTTCTCTCTTATTCTTATATTCTTATTCTTCTAAATACACACTTACACACCCAAAACATTGGGTTGGTATAGCATACAGCGATTCTGATTTCAGCGGAACTGTTGTTGCGAAAAATGGCATTTCGGTCAATAATCATTGTAATTAGATCATCGAAATAGTGTGTGACGGTATTGTTGAAGACATGTTGTGGATTAGGTCACAAAACGTGACATGAATTTTTAAGTGTGTGCTCTACTTGAGTATCAAGTGTGGCTGAACCTGTTTTGTAAAAATGCTAGTCTATTGAATGGCCCTACCTCTAGCCCAAGGGCCCTGAATTTTTCAAATATACAGGGAGCCACTGCAGAGGGGCCGAAGAGGAGAACCCTGGACTAGTAAGTCTGTGACAATGCTTTTGGCTCCAAATGCCCATAAGGCACAGGAAAGCGTCCTCCTGGATCTTCTGGATGTTAGTTGGGTTGATCTGGAATTTGTTACATTTAGTCAAAAAACGCTTGAGGGAAAACGTGAGCAATCCAACTAAAACATTTGTTGTACTTTGTTGTAAATTATAAGTTATATATAATTCCATTTTTTTATTCCAAATGGGGGAAATGAACTGTACAATCCGTCTGCTACGACATACACAAGAGTGTACTGATTATCGCCTGTAGGAGGCAGTAGTGCACAGCTCGTTCATGCACGAAGAAGACGTAGGCAAACGTGATGACGTCACACAGAGCGCTCAAAATGGCGGTCGATTTGACTCCGCGATTCAGACGGTTGAACAGCCAAACTAGAAGTTTTCGGGAAAACATACAGCACGGTACAGTACAAGTAAAATGACTAATTGTGGCTTGTTTTTTTTAAGTCGGATAATATCCTTTAAAGCCACGTCACCACACGGTTCTCGGTTCTGCGGGTTTTATGACAGCGGTGACGGGTCAGTGTATGAGCCCGCACCACCGTTGTGTTCATAGGTTATGTGTTTAGGAGGTTTAATAAGTCAGAATATGGCAACGTGGGGTATTTAGATAAGATATCACTGCAGTAGTGAGTAATATAACAACTCATTTGAAAACAACTAGACCAAATCACATGTAAAATTACTGAAGTGACAGGTTTACATGGAAAGTAAAGGTACTTTACTGGTACACGTTACTCGGAATCAGGACTGAAAGTAATCGTTTTCAAATTGGATTTGGACACAATGCAATTGGCAATTCGCAAATGCTGCAGTTTATTGCTGGTTTTAATCAGCGCTGCAACTAATCGATTATTTTCGCGATTAATCGAGTAATGGTCCATCAGTGTTTGTCAAACCTAGAAATGATGACGTTCTCGAATGTCTTGTATTGTTCACTTTTAATGATTTCTTTGTTGTAAGAAGCTGAAACAATCATACGTCTTGTTTTAATCATTGTTTCAGGGCTAGTTTTAATTATTTAATGTTCTATGCTAACCTATACGCACTGTATATACCTATATACATATGTATGTGTGCATATATATACATATATGTGTATATATATACATATGTATGTGTGTATATATATACATATATGTATGTATATATATATGCATATATGTGTATATATGTATGTGTGTGTGTATATGTATGTATGTATATATATGTATGTATGTATGTGTATATATATATATATATATATACATATGTTTATTTATATATATTTATATGGATGTATATATGTATATATTTTGGGCTGTGGCTACTGTGATTATTTAAAATAAAATAATACAAATCATAATAAAAAAACCAAGAAACCACTGGAATAAATAAATAGGGCAACGGTGTTTCTTAATCCGTAAGGCAGATGTGATGTCATTCATTTGTCATTTTGTCGTGTCTCATAGGATTTTCAGGCCCCTTTGGTGCCACCCAGCTGTGGCACAACATCATCCAGGCCCTGCAAACCCAGGTGGAGGTGCGCCGCTGTAGGCGCCACCTACGTGTTCATGCCGAGTGTTTCACTGGCTCGGACGCCGTGGACGCTGTGCTCAGTTATTTGATGCAGAACGTGGTGTTTTGCGCGAGTGAAGTATCTCGCCTCAAAGCTGCCCGACTCTGCCAGGCTCTGATGGAGGCGAAGGTGTTTGAGCCAGTTGGCACAAAGCTGTTTTGTAGAGACAAGGAAGTGGCCTTTGAGGACAACAGCTCGAGCCTCTACCGCTTTCTGGAATGTAAAGTGTTGCCTGGATCTTCCGCGACGGACTGCAATAGTGTGACAGAAAATGTGCCGCCGGAGGAGTTTGGGATTAAGAGACGGAAGAGCTCCAGGTTGCTTTTGGGGACCTTTTTCCAAAATACAAAATCTGTTCATTTTGAATTTTGTTAACCTTTGAACAAGGGATGTCCTGATTATTAATTATCTGCTGATCCCGAGTCTCAATCCCATACTTGTCTTTCCCCTACATAACAGGCCGCTGTCAGTAAAATAAAGAATATTTCTGACAAATTTTTGGACAAGAAGAAGAACAGATTCCTCTATCTTCTGTCTGGTCTGCTGCTGCCACCGCGAGGCTACAAGTCCCGCTGGGAGAGGGCGTGTGTGTGCAGGGCAGAGAGGACAGAGCAGATCACAACGAGGCGCAAATATGACCAATTATATCAAACAAAGGTGATTTTAAATAAACACCCCTGGGGTAAATGCCTGGGGTATTCCAATCTCCGATCAGATAACATGTGCCCAGATTGACTCCGACTGGATTACTTAATTATGATCGGGACATCCCTCATTTTTACAGTGTTCATTATTCATACTGTGTTATTTACATGTTTAACTGGCAGCCATATAATTACACCCTTCTCCACAGACACAAACTGGTTTGATACTGTATTGAAGCACTTGGGCTTATAATCAAACCTAGTAATTAATTATTTTTTCTTTTTAATGAAGACAACATTTTTGTATTCTGCAGGCTGAATGAACTGAGAACGATCTCCAATCCACTTGCTGTCGGGCCGTCAGATTCGAGGGTTGAGAGGCTGCTGAAGACCGTCAACCTGCGCCCGCGTGTTTCACCAGCTTCAAACGCAGCCGCGACTTCTTACGCCTTTCTATCTAAAGCTGGTGAGACGAGAACTCTGTAGTTCTATGTTGCTCACAAGTCTTTTTTTCTGTATTCAGTACATGGGTACTTGTGAGAATTATCCCACAACATTTTCATTCTTTCAGTCGTGGGTGAGGTTTGGAAGCAGCACACGCTGCTGCAGCTGCTGCAGATCGTAGAGTTACCCATGCTGGACTGCATCCTGACCTCTCCTGCCCGAGTTCAGCCTCAGGCCTGTAGAGCTCTCCTGAACACCCAGGACCTGGTTTTCTCCAACATGTGCCTGGAGAGAGAGCTGCCCGATGCCCTTAACCTGCCCCAGTCAGTGCTGTAAATAATTATGTTAAAGCTTTTCATGCTTTGGACAAAATAGATCTGGCAAAAATGAATTTTGGCCAAAAGTTATCTTTTGTTCTCCCCCTTTGATCTCAGGTTGGATGGCTGGCTGTCGGCTGCAGCAGACTGCCTGGAGCTCTTCCCTGACCAGCTGATTGTGTTTGCAGGGGAACAGCTCAGCCAACGCAGTGGTGCCTCTGTGGGGGATGGAAATGCAGAGCAGACGGCAAACCAAAAGAGACTTCTCTTTGACATTATTTCCAAGTATTACAGTGGACAGGAGAAAGCCCCCCTTCTCTCAGGACGCTACCTAGATATCCATGTGGCAATCCTGAATCTACTTGGTAAGACTCACTCATGGATGTTCTGCTTTATCATCTGTTTTTGGGGTGCATAAACTAACTCCCCACTTGAGATTTGTGTGGATTATTTTTTTCTAAATGAGAACACGATTTACAAAGTTGAGGCCATTAACTCCTTTAACACACAAAAAAAAGAAAGTTTACTAATGTTATAAATCAAGTGAAAAGCAGCCTCGTTCTCTCATAGACACCCGTAGCTTTCATATGTAGCTTTTTTGTGCACCGCTATACACAGTCTATGCTTATATCATCTTAAAATGTAGAAGATTACTTTACATTATGTCCTGGCTTATTTTCTGAACTGACCACGTCTTCTTCTTCCTTTCAAGATGGAGGAAAGGTGCAGGATGCCATTAAAGCCTCACAGTTGTGTTTGCGGCTACTGGAGCCAAACGTGAGGGATGAGCTGCGGAGATTATTGGCCTTCATGGCCATAGCAGCTGACCCGGGTTCCTGTCGTCTGCAGAAACAAGTAACTCGTCTTCATCAGCGCCTTCTTGTACCCATACTTATTACACAGCCTTATTACGGAGTATTGTTCAGAGGTTCAACACAAATTGAACGCGTCTGATTCCTTCTTACGACAATGTTTTGTCTAAGAGCTAGAGCAGCGAGAATGTCGTTAAATTGCATGCTGTGCTTATCTGTGACGATCTGAGGAGACTTTGGACTGTATAAGATTGGATGCAGTGTTTGGGGGGGCAAAACAAACTCGTTATGAAGCCTCTGGATTTGGACAATACTTGGTGTCCACTCCTACACTCCTAGGTTTTCCCTAGAGATGGGAACCTGATCTACAAAAGATGTTCTAGTTAAGAAGTGAAACTAAAAACAACACTCTCTACGGCTCTTAAGTATATTATATATTTTTTTTCATTGCAGATTGAAAACAGGGCCTTGGTCTGCCGCACGTTTCTCAAGGCAATTGTGCAGAATCAAGAGCTGAGTCGATCCCAGAGTGAAACCCTGGCTCTTTTTCTCACGGACAACCACACCGAGCTCTTCATGGTACACGTCCGTTATCTCGCAATCGCTGCAAACTGTGAGGCGCGTGATTCTCGTTAGCTGGACTTTACCTTCGCCTGTTCTTGTCCAACACAGACCCCTGCATCTCTCATCGAAGCCGTGAGGAGAACGCTGGGGAACATGCAGCAGGGAAGAGACCCCGATTCACTTCCCAGTAAGTAAAATACACTATGAATATAAGTGCACACACCGACGGTTAACTAACGAGCCAGACGTTTTACATATTTACAGAATTGTACATGAAATGTGACAATTTTTGCGAATACTGTCTTTAAGTCAGGATTTTGATGACAATTGAGCCCCAAAATGAGCTCATGTTGTCACCTGATCTGCAACAAAAATGCACTTGCACTACCCTGAATAAAAGAACACAATTTAATCATTACAATTGAATGAATGTTAAAAACTAGTCATGACATGAACTTCTTATCCTTGTATTAGTAAATATTTTGAAGGCATCTTTATCTTGTTTTAAAAATCTTGAGTTGAGAGTTGAGAGCATGGATTTTCTCCTCCCACATATCCAAAAAATTGCAGAGGGTAATTTGACTTTTGCCCTGCGCTTGTGTCAGCTGGGATTGGCACCAGCAGCCCCGAGACTCTCATGCGGAGGATAAAAGCGGCAGAACTTAATGAATGAAGGTTCAGCCCTGAACCTGGACAGTGGTATCCATCTGCAGACTGCAAGAAAGGGGGCGGGACGGGAAGCAGGGGGTGAAACTTAAAAGTTGTCCAAATCCGTTTTAGTTCAGCACACTTGTGTTATGCCCCTGTGTTTTGCAGATTGCACTGCTCAAATCTTAACCGCCCCCATGTGCCTTGCTTGCAGTGTTCACCTTCTGCCAGCAGGTGACTCCACAGGACTACGAGGACCAGTGTGAGGCAGCCACCCTGGAGAGCCTCAAACAGCTCCTTTGCGACGTTTCGTCCAGCGAGAGCGTGTCCGTCAAGCAGAGGAGGAAGCTGCTCAGAGATTTTGAAAAGCACCACCCGGTGGTTTTCCTCCAGTATTGCTCCAGCACCTTCTGAAATGGGCGGCACACGGGTTTGATTTTTCAGGTCAGGCTTCGATTGGGTACAGCGCTTACACTGAGGCATACTAATATTGCAAAGCACAACATTAAATGGTGGTTTTGTAATTTGGGATACTGTTAAACTGGTCCACTGCTAATTCTTTTCATCCAATCCAGTGTGTAACAGATATAGATGTATAATTTAAGTGACTGCCTGAATGCAGCTGTCTCTACAATACACATACATTGTGTTGCTGCAGCTTTATTATGTTTGAGAGACACTTTTTGTTGTAGTAATTGGTTTAAACTGTAGTTGTGACTGGTTTTGCACTAGTTGGTCAACAATTCATCATTATCATCATCGGCGGCGATACTAAACCCACTTGTTTAAATGGGTTTTTTTGACCGGTGGGGAAGTAGGAAATGGGTGGGAGGGAGATGTTGACCTGGAGAAGCTGAAATGGTTAGTTTTTGTTTGTTTTCTCTTGTACACTGGTGACACTGATTTTTAAAAAAAATTTTGGTTTGGAATTTTTTGTTGAAATGAAACGGTATTAGAGCGGAAAGTCATCTTCGCTCAATTGATTTTCCTGAAACCACTCTGTTTGGAGCACAGATGGTGGAATGATGGATGCCTTGCAGGTGTATTTGCATGATCCATTTGAGCTGTTTAAGGGTCAATGGGTGCTTTGTTAATGACTGCGTTTGTCAAAAGTGATACTGTGCACTCAGCTTGGGCATTAGTGTTTAATCAATTTGATCATTGATCAGTAACGATATTCTAGCAGCCATTTTGTTGTTGTTTTCAGTGGACTGTACTGTGTACTGTGTGCTGCTGAGAAATCCCAACACTAATGAAGCTAAATGAATTTTAAATTTGTAGTGAGGAAACACAAACGTGTAATTTACAAGTAAATGTGTGTGTTAGGCAACTCAGGTTAATATGCACTATTCTAATTTCATGGATATTTAACTGTAACTAACTGAAGCGGTGTATGATGTAACGTGAAAGGGGGGCACGATTAAAACAAAAAGCCACTATTTTAAAGGGACAAAACCTCAGTGAATTTTAATTAACGTACGTTAGAATGCACTTTATAATGTAAAGAATGCCTTATTTTCTGGTCTAATAAAAATGCATCGTGTCTTAAAACTAAAATGGTTGCGATCATTCAGTTTTCTTTAGTGCATCAGTTTCCTCTGAACTTAATTATATCCTACAAATCTGATATTGTGTTGCTGTGCTAGACATTGTAGTATATGGTATATAATTTGACTAGTGATACAAACACAAAAAAGACACTGCAAAATTTAAAAACAACAATGTACATAGCCACACATGGGTCACAAGTTGTTGTAAATAATCCCTGGGTGAAAAATCCTGAAATTAGATGTAAGTATTCTGAATTTAAAGGGAAAATATGAATATAAATGTGCACTTAAAGCAGACACAATGTGCCAGCATCCATATCGATGTGCAAACAATAAAAACAAACAAAGAATAATGCTAATATTGGAGTTAGTTACATCCAACACTCCATTTTAGATGGATTACTATTTGCCACAATAGTCAATAACAATGAACAACAGGCCTAGTATTAGTCACTTAATAAATAACTAGTGTTATTTATAAAGCAGTAGCACGCTTCTAGTTAGAGGCCTATAACATACACACTAAACTTAATAAATAAATCTTGAATAATCCTGAAGTAATGTTAAGTGGCAAATATCTGAGAGACTGTTGGCGATTAATAGTTAAAAAAGAGTCTTGTTCGGCGAAGGAAACCGTCAGATGACGTCGACGCACCTGACGCCATTGAAAAACCCGGAAGTGGGCTAATTCGTTGACTAGCGCACTGAGCTAACTCACTTCGTATGCTACTGGAAGACATGGGGGCTGTGTTTAACAGCCAACACTGACAGCACCTGCTTCTGGAAGTCCGCACACTGTCGGGAGAACACTTGACTGCTATTTTCATCCAACGGTAAGAGTCTGTACACTGTATCGCACTGTCGGAAGGATTAAGACAACAAGGGGCAACTGTGCACCTACGTATTGCTGGCTAGTTAGCCTGGCTAGGCAACGACACCGTGGACTGTTTGTTTAAAAACGCATTTTACAGTTTCACGGCGGTGTTGTCAGCGCTTTGGGCGACACTGGCAAGTTGGAGGCTTCATTGGAGGATGTAGTTTGGGCTGCTGTTGGCGACACAGTCATTGTGTTGTGCAAGTGTTTTGCTAGTATCCGGTACAGGCTAAACAAGACGAGTAACTTCATCATAAAACATAACATATAAAAACGCGTAAGTACGAAGCTAAGATGTGGGTTTCCTTTCAAGCGCGGGCGGAACGTAAAGAAAATACCAGCTATACAGTTGTTTTTATCGTACATAATGAATCGTCAACTATTTAAATAATCGGTTAATTGGTTCGAAGCTTTTTTTCATGAACACGCTTCTTAAATGTGAATATTTTATTTTTTTCTTTGCTCCACATAACAATGACATCATTAAAACAAAACAAAAACACTGATCAACATTTTTTTTATAACGTTTTCTTACATTTTATGGACCAAACAATGACTCGATTAATTGTGAAAATAATTGACAGATTTATAATTGTTTGTTGCGGCTCTATCTCTCACACAGTTTACCTCTGCCTACTGTTTGGTCACTTTTACAAACGTTATCACACAGCACTCCTTGAAGCTGTTGACTTTGATTTTATTAAGTGTAAGAGCTGACATGTGTGATTGTCTTTTTCTGATGATATATTCTGTATTTGCACATTTTTTCACATATCTAATAATACTTAACATTGATTTAATTTGTCTTAAAGTTTGGGTTTCGTGCTGCTTGATGGGGTCTCAGGTTCTCATGGTTGTATTCTGTATTATAATGTTTGTATCTGTAAAGCACTTTTTGTTTATAAGAGTGCAGTCTTGCCTTTACAGCATGACCCAGTCAGAACAAGGGCCTTTCTGCATGGTGTTTGCATGTTCTCCCCCCATGTGCCTTCTCCAGTTTCCTCCCACAGTACAAAACATGCAGCTTCCACAGAGGAATATTTACTAAATCACATATTATGTTCATAGGTCCTTTTGGCAAATTTTGATTGCTTGCCTTTTGTATTCATCACAAAGTAAACACATAGCAGTGACACAGTTACGTCACAGTGTTGACGAATGAATAGTGTTTATCCACTCACTGGCGAGTAAATCATTACAGAAATCATGTTAGTCTCTCTTTGAATTAAGCATGTTTTGGTTTTGCTGAGCTACTGGATGTGGCTTTTAGAACACATGTGAAAGCTTACGTTCACGTATAAAGTGACTCAAATACCTAATACCTAAATAATCCTAATTTATAGACTGCATATTTTAACGTACACCATACTTTTGCAATTCCACAATAGAATTGGTAGTTGTGGCAATAAATCCATACATTATTCATACACATGGATTCTCACTAACATGACTGATCAGGTCAGGCAGTAACAAGAACTGACTCATTTGAATCTGGTGCCTAACATTAGATATGCAGAATGCACGAAACATGAATGATGCAAACTGTTCAGTGTCCATCTGGGTTTATAAAATAATGACATAGTGCAGAGCGTATTTTAGTCTTATTTCTGTGTCCTGAAATCAACATCAAAATACTGTTCTAATCTTACTGAAGACAAATAAAACAAACAATGAAGAGGCTGTGGCCTGTCAGTCATCTTCTTTTGTCAGACTTCCCTTTTTTTACATGCTTTCATGTAAAGCTAAAGTACTTCATAAGAGAGTCTCACTGTGGTGTGCATAAATATATCCTGAGTCATTCCATAAGTCTCGTGGCAGATATCTGGGTGCATATTCTCTTCAGCACAACTCAGATGCTGGTTGATGTGCAGATTTTATAGCAAGTGCAACACAGTGTGTGTGACTAATGAATTGTTTAAGGCCTTTTGCCAGACTGAATCAGGTTGAGGCCACAGCTGTCTCATATAGTGATACCAAAAACTCTTTTTCTATTTTTACTTGTCCCCTGAGTTGAATGTATTTTTCTGTCCCCAGGTGCCAGGTCAGGCCTGAACATGGAGTCCATGCTGAACAAGCTAAAAAGCACTGTCACTAAAGTGACAGCAGATGTCACCAGCGCCGTCATGGGCAACCCGGTGACACGTGAGTTTGAGGTTGGACGACATATCGCCAGTGGGGGTCCTGGCCTGTGCTGGAGAATCTACAATGGCACCAAGAAGTCCACCAAGCAGGTGCATCTTAAAATCCACCAATCTGAATTAAAGTTCAGACTGGAGTAACGAGAGAAATGACTGTGATGATGAAGATGGCTTAATCTCTGTCGTCTTTGCTTCCTCCAGGAAGTGGCAGTGTTTGTGTTTGATAAGAAGATGGTCGACAAGTATCAGAAGTTTGAGAAGGACCAAATCATTGATTCGCTGAAAAAAGGAGTGCAACAGCTGACCAGACTGCGTCACCCGCGTCTCCTGACTGTGCAGCATCCTCTGGAAGAGTCACGGTGAGTAACACACACACACACACACACTGAATGAGTCACCACCCAGATGAAAAGCAAGCACTTGGCAGGTTTTGCTCGTGGCAATGTCCTCGATCACCGCCGTATGTTTAAAGAGCAAGCCAACAAGTAAAGATAAATGTATTTTATGTTTCTCGTGTGTTGACCACAGAGACTGCCTGGCATTCTGTACAGAGCCGGTGTTTGCGAGCCTGTCCAATGTGCTGGGCCAGTGGGACAACCTGCCCTGCCCCGTGCCCAACGACATCAAGGAGTACAAGCTCTTCGACGTGGAGATCAAATATGGCTTGCTACAGGTAAGAGTGCACCGAGGTTATTTTATATCGTAAATGAATTAAACACGGTATCGAGTGGACATTTTAATCGTGTGTCCAACACCTCCCCCTGGAAAAAAAAATAATTTGACACGATTAAAAGACACGGTGAAACAAGAAAAACGACAATAAAGTGACAAAATGGGTATTTATTTATTTATTTTTTAACCTTCTGTGTCATCTAAAATGCACTGTAAGACAGGCATTGCACTTTTACTGCTGTACTTGAGGGTTTGTTCATCAAATAACCTTTCATTTCTCTAAGGATATATTACCATGTAGTTAACTTCTGGATGTCCTGGGTGGATTCACATGCTGTTGTTTGTCAAAGCCAGTTTAACCAGCCTGGAGTCCACGCCTCGCCTTTAAGTGTCTTTCCCTTTTTGTCTTATCAACGACGTCAACCACAGTGTATCTCATCTTACAGTAGTTAAAGGATGTTTATTTTATATTATATGCCCATACAATGGAAAATGCTTTTCTCAGCAGCCACGTTCTAAATTTCCTCCTTGACATTTTCTCTCGTCAGATGTCTGAGGGAATGGCCTTTCTCCACAGTGGGGTGAAAATGGTTCATGGAAACCTGTGTCTAGAGAACATCATCCTCAACAAGAGTGGCGCATGGAAGATCATGGGCTTTGACTTTAGCATCTCCTCCACGAACCCCACAGAAGCTGAGGTGTGTTGAAGGTTCACCGCCCTTCACCAAAATGGAGGCGTCGCAGTAAATTGTCACATCTTGACATTCTCGTTGTCTCCTTCTCCTCCTCCTCCTCCTTCAGCCTAAGTACACGTGTAAAGAATGGGAGCCCAACCTTCCGCCCCTCTGCCTCCCCAACCCTGAATACCTGGCCCCTGAGTATATCCTGTCCGTCAGCTGCGACTCTGCCTCTGACATGTACTCGCTGGGTGTTGTCATGCACGCTATCTTCAACGAGGGCAAGCCTGTTTTCCAAGTCAGCAAACATGACATATTTAAGAGCTTCAGCAGGCAGCTGGACCAGGTAAGTGGACGTGTGCCAAATGTGGATGCAAGACAAATGAATAATTCAAATCTGAAGACTTCCTGTTTGACCCCTTGCTGCCACTGCTTAGCCCTCATACCCCTTGCATGTGGCGGGTTCGTCTGATTCTTTCTGGGGAATCAGCGACCCTCCTGTGGAGGATAAATCGGTAGAAAAGGGATTATGGCTGGATAAATGGGGATTTTTCAGGGGCACACTTCCAAACCAAAGTAACCAGCTAAAAAAATGGTTAGCATGTTGTGTAGCTACTGTATGCTTACCCCAACAGAAATTGTTGTCTTTTGTCACCAGTAGTCCCAGGCGTTGAAGTCATTTTCTGATTAATAATGCCTTTAGTCCACGATGGGTGACAACAAGTTAAATTTTGAATCTTGGTCTTGAAGGGGTTTCTCCTTTTGTAGACTTAGGGGAGAATGAGAAATGGGATTGGGCCTTTTTGTGTGAGTTATTTCTTTCTTTCTGCTCTTTTTCAATCTTAGCTGAGCACCATGAGTCCAGCTGTGCTAAACAAAATCCCAGAGGATGTGCGGGAGCACGTCAAAATGCTGCTAAGTGTCACGCCCAACGTCCGTCCTGATGCTGACCAGATGACCAAGGTTTGAAATAGTAATTATTGTATTAAGCAATTTTGTCTCGCTGCGTTTCTTATTCTCCATGTTTTGTTTTTTCCCCCCCCGTGCACGGCAGATGCCATTTTTTGACGACGTGGGTGCCGTGACTCTTCAGTACTTTGACTCCCTCTTCCAAAGAGACAACCTTCAGAAGTCTCAGTTCTTTAAAGGCCTCCCCAAAGTGCTGCCCAAACTGCCTAAGGTAAAGGAAATTCTTTATAATTTTTAATAATTTTTTCCCGGATTCCGACACTATTATCAAACAAGGTGCAATGCGTTTGTTTTTTTTATTAACTGTTAACTGTTTTAAGTGCTCTTCACAACACTACAGTCGTCTGGTGTGTGTCTTTAGCTCATCCCTGTTTCCCCTTTTTTCGCAGAGAGTGGTGGTTTATCGAATCTTGCCGGCGTTGACCTCCGAGTTTGTCAACCCGGACATGGTTCCCTTTGTGCTGCCTAACGTGCTGCTGATCGCCGAGGACTGCACGAAGGAGGAGTACGTCCGTCTCATCTTGCCTGACCTCACGCCCGTTTTCAAGCAGCAAGAGCCAGTTCAGGTAGGAACACACAATACGCCCTCGATGTCTGACTCCAGCTGGTTGTACAAGAGGCTGTTTCTGTTTGAATTTGTCAATGCATGAAATTCTCTGCTTGGACTGGTTATTTTCATCAAGCTTGTTTCCTTCTCTGTATTTTTCTTCCCATGCCTCCTCAGGCTAGTAATATGGTGAGTGGTCTCTATTGTGCATAGGCTCCATTCACATCCACTGTGTGTGTGTGTGTGTGTACATGTTGCGACTAAAAATCACAGCCGGTACGTTTCCATGCACGGTGACAGCGGTTGTGGCTCGATACTTTGACGTTCGCCCATGTTTCTTGTCGGCCTGATCTTTTATTTCTGGGTCAAAACCAGTTGATCATGGCCAATTTGACTCATATTATCAGAGTTTAGTAAGACTCGAATGTCATGTAAACGTACCGAGTCTCTCCGCTCACTTCCATTTACCACCTTACTCACAAGCACAGAATAGACGAGTGTTCTCTTGCTTCTAACTTGGTTCTTTCTTCATTGTGCAGATCCTGCTGATCTTCCTGCAGAAGATGGACCTGCTGCTGACCAAAACACCCGAAGGGGACATCAAGAACAGTGTGTTGCCTATGGTCTACAGGGCTCTGGAAGCTCCCTCTGTACAGATCCAGGTACAGGAGGAAAAATAAAAGTGTACTTAGTCCTTACTTTTATACAACCAAGCCAGTTATAAACCAGGATCAAGAAAACTGACCATGGTGGCAAAGTTGTCTAATGCTTTAGATATCACATACTGTACATATAATGATTATTTTGGCAGTCCTTGGAACATACATTCTTTTGTGACCTTCCTTAGGAGCTGTGCCTGAACATCATTCCGACGTTTGCCAACCTGATTGACTACCCGTCCATGAAGAACTCCCTCATCCCCAAAATCAAATCGGCCTGCCTCCAGACCTCCTCATTAGCTGTGAGTCTTCTCTCTGAGCGACGACTTTGCTTCTCCAGTTTCTTTCACTTTTTTTGTCCTCACTTTGGTTTTCGTGTCTATCGTATAGGTGCGAGTGAACTCTCTGGTGTGTCTGGGGAAAATCCTGGAGTATCTCGACAAGTGGTTTGTCATCGACGAGATCCTGCCCTTCCTGCAACAGATCCCCTCAAGAGAACCAGCAGTCCTCATGGGCATTCTGGGTAAGGAGGTTGGACACTGTTGCTTCTAAAGGCCACAACTTGACGATCAGCTGTGAACAAAAAGCTCTGTTTAACACTTCTTTACAGTTTGAGTCCTCTGTTGCCTCTATTAGTTGAGCTGCCTCTTGTTTTCTTTGCTAATGACTGGTTATTTGCTTACTCTCTCGCTCTCTCTCTCAATTAAGGAATCTACAAATGCACGTACAGCCACAAGAAGCTGGGCATTCCCAAAGAGAACCTCGCTTCCAAGACCCTGCCCCACCTGGTCTCTCTGAGTATAGACAACAACCTCAACCTGAATCAGGTGTCATACCCGCGCACACACACACACATACAGTACATGTTTCGATTCAGATTATCGAAATCTGTGTAAAGCACCGTTCTTAAAGCGTAGAATTGACCTTTTCTACGTTTCAGTTTAACTCATTCATGGTGGTTATACGGGACATGCTGAGTCGCATGGAGGCTGAGCACAAGACCAAGCTGGAGCAGCTGCACATCATGCAGGAGCAGCAGAGGTCTGTGTGTCTGACTCTGATGTATTCACTGAGATGATTAGTCTCGTTGTCGTTCCTTGTGTTAAATGCCTTTCATTCAAAACAGGAGCATAAACATTACAAACTCAGGGAACCAATCAGAGGAAACCAAGAGCCCACCAAGCTCTGGCAGCCAGGTGAGCGACTCAGAAATCTAATTACTGTCAAAGATGCTTTTAAAAGATGCTGACAAATTGAAAACGCTCTCGTTGTCTGTAGATTGATGATATCTTCGGCAGCACGGGGGTTAACGGGAAAGAGAACGGGTCTGCGGCGACCGCCTCGCAGCCTAATCGAGTATGAAAGCTTTCACCTTGTTGCTCATTTGTTGAACACACTTCACTTTTGTTCATGGTCTCCTCCCTTTTGTCAAATCCCTCCAGATGTCGCTGACTTTAGAGGAGAAACAGAGGTTGGCCAAGGAGCAGGAGCAAGCAGTCAAACTGAGGAACCAGCAACCGTTAGCACCACAGACGATCAAACCGGCCGCCTCCACCAACTCTCAGGTAAAAACTGGGCGGCTGTTGATGTGATTTAGTGATTATTTTCCCAATTATTCCATTGATATTTTGGGTTGTGTTGGTAGTAAACTACTTCACTGCAGTTACAAGCCTAATCGCCAACGCTTTTCCCTGTCATTGCAGACTAAGGATCTGACCAGTAGCCTTCTCAGCAGCATGACATCCCTAAACAACCTATCCATGGCCAACACTGCACGACCAGCTCCGGCGCAGGGCACCACCATCGCTGCCTTCCCCACCTCCGGCCCCATGGTTGGCTCTATGGGCGCCCCAGTCTCCAATGGCTTCAATCCACCCATGGGCTTCCAGGCGGCGGGCATGGGGATGGGCATGCGGGCCGCTGGCCCCGGCCTCTACGGCGGCATGGCCACCACCAGCAGCACGCCAAACTTTGGCACAATCTCACAGAACCACGCGTCCGTGGGACAGACACACAGAGCCCCGGACATGTCGGCCTTGGACAATCTTTTTACATCCAGCAAACCCAAAGTCACCCTCAACCAACTGGGTCCCGCAGCGACGCCTGGAGCCAATTCCCCGTGGCTCAGTCAGTATGGTTCAGGCCAGAACCCTCAGACTCAGATGCAGGGGGTGGGAGGGGCGCCCGCCGCTGGGTTTGGGATGCAAGCGAACCCCTTTTTCAGCCCGCAGAACTTTTCCCAACCTGCCGCGGCCCCCCCGAATATGAAACACGGCGCGTCCGTCAACAGTGACCTGAAAGACTTGTTTGGCTAAGTCGAACTAAAAAGACGCCAGTTTCATGTCTGTTGTTTTAATACCTTTTGGACAGAAGAGCCTCGAGTTCTCACAGAAAGAAAAGATTTATTGAATGTGAAGATGTGAAAAATCCTTTCAACGATTGTCGCCGTCTGTGTTTTTAAATCGGGTTCAAAATTTGACTCTCGCTCACATTCTGCTGCACTTATATTTCCGTATTTCCATATTTCCATCTGCGATTAACCGGAGAGACAGAAATGTTTGCGTCTGGAACTTCTTCTATACTGTGTTCTTTTAAATGCTGGGCGTTTCCCTATCTGAACGTAGTATCTCTTATCCTTGCAGCAAGATTATTTCTTGGGTTTGTTCTTAGTTAAACAAATAGTTTTGATAGTTTTTTTTTTTTCCCCCTTAACCCTCAAAAGTTATGTTTTTCCGTGGACGTCGACGTGACTATGATTGTTCAGCCCTAATCCGAACAGATTTGCTTGAAAACAAAACAAATAACAGCATACACCAAAACAAAGGTGGACAGCGAAGCGGACGACCCCTCTGCAGTCCGTCTCCATGGTAACTGTGTCTCTAAATCTGTTTGTCGCTCGTTTTCCATTGCGATATTATAGACTGTGCATACAAAGGTTTGAAATTTGAACGCAGTCTCCGGGTTAGAAAATGGAAGCGACCAGGCTTGCTGTTAGAAAGATACCAGTTGTCAGTCGTGCTCGTATCTGCTGTTTTTCGTCTTCTGCTTTGCTCTAAATGGGGACACGTCTTACAAAAGTGGACACGTTTGATGGAGAAAAGCTGGAACTTGGAGAATGAGACCATCATTTCCTCAGGAAAATGTCGGCGGACATTTATAAATCAAGTGGGAAGAGGAAGAAGAAGCTTATTTTCCCGTAGACTTCCATTCAAACTTCACTGTTCTTTTTTTCAGCAGAGTCGCCCCCTGGTGGCTATTTCTGTATTCTTACGTCCAGATTCTCCTGGAAAAGTTGCGAAGTAGAAGACTATGAAGACTAATGTTTTACATCTGTCTGTTTAGGAAGTCTATGGTAAAAAGAAAAAAAACGGCGAAAATGTGATATTTGCATAGTTCACGGACCTGCGCGTTGCTCAAGGACTCTATGGCGCCCTCCCCCCCCCCAAGGTGAAAACAGAGGCAAAATTGAATTTGACCGAATTTTGCGAAACTTGGTGGGAAGGTGTTATAGACCAAGACGAACAAAAAAGTCGATCGCAACCATGGCCACAACGCAACGGGAAGTCAGCCATTTGGGATTTTGGCGATTTGCACCCTATGTAAATGAGCAAACTCGTCCAAACGCGTTTGTCGTACATAAAAAAAAAAATAATTTCAGAAATAATTCCAGTTTCAGAAAGTGACGCCGGTCAGTTCGCAAATCTCAATGCTGAACAACAGGAATTGATTTCGCAGCCTTGTTTGACGTTTAAGCGACAGTTTGTTGACCTTTTCTAAAGATGCAGTATGAGTGACTTGCGTGGCTGATGGTGGGTTAGAATGTGTGGGGAATTCTGTCCGTGCCGAGATGCTGACAGCGATACGGCGGGCGGAGAAACGTTTGCATGTCGTCGCCGTTTCTGTTGGAAGGAGATCTTTTGTTTTCATTTCAGCACCTTTCTTTCGGCTGTCACGGGGACCAGCGCTGGCAACACATTGTGAAGTGTAAATATTTAGTCTGTTTATTTAAATTCTATTGCCCTGTGAGGACCTGTGCATTTGTTTTTTTACAATGTTCTGGCGACAATGGTTAAGAGGCCTTAGGTGAGTCATGTGCAATAATCCTTGTTGGTAGATTTTGATTGGCATCCCTTCATCTCCGCTAACCTACGGAAACTTTATACGTCTTGCTGATTTTTGACAAGTTTAACGTCTTTTATTGGTCCTTCGTCTTCAGCAGCATGGCTGTGTTAAGCTTTTGTCATGTTGCAGTTTTTGGTCATACAGGAAACCATGTAATCTGGTCATTATTGTTCGTAGATCAACGCGCACCGTTGCACATTTTAATTTTCTTTGGAGTACAGTACCCTGGCAGAACCCCAAAGCAGAAAACAAAATTCTTATTCTTCTACAGACTTGTTTGTATACTACTTCTGTCTTCTGTGTGTTGTGTGTGTGGCCTGTGTTTTGTGTGTTGAGGTGCTCGTCTCTGCAGGGGGTTGAATCTGTACATATAAAGCAAAGTACACAATCTAATACTGGACTCTATTTCACTTGAATTTGGAAGAGGTGAAAAGAGGTAAGTGCACTGATGACAAACCAGTATCTTAATAAGGCAATGTAATAATGTGAAAAACAGTGTAATACAGCCATAAATCTGTAAAATCTCCATATTTCTGGAGTGAAAGTGCCTGAAACTTGACATGGTGACGGTGAGGGAGGCCAGTAAGATCATATAAATGACATAAATTCAAGATCATTTTGATTATATGCTCGTATGATCTCGTCAAAAGCAGTTAATCTCAATCTAAACAAATAACTTTCTTTTTAAAAAAAAATGCCATGTCACCTCATATTATAACTAAAAATAATATCTGTCATAAGGTTTATACAACATATATTGCCTTCCTTTTTGATTACAGCACTCTAAATATACTACTTTACATTATTTTCTTAAGCTTATAGGTTAAACTGGAGCTTGGGATTTACTTTGTTTAAAATACTTTGACTTGTTTAAGTGTTTGATCACGTATTCATATTTTCTTTTTTAAAAAATGAAACGTTTACGATCAAAACAACTATTTTGTAAAGCCCTCCCGAACGCTGGAGGGCGACAGTGAGCTGCTTCTGACACTGGCGCGTCCTGATAACAAGCGGCGAGGACCCTTAAAAGACATGAGAAGAAGAATGTAGGTTCCTCTGGAATATGAACGACCTACGAAGGACACGTAAAAAGGCCTAAACCTAAATTAAAAAGCCTTATTTTGGGCAAAATGGAAACCCGGGACCACGACTACACCGGCACCACTTATAATAATGTCAGCTCCGCGGACAATACATATAAAAGTGAGTATAAACGTCACAAGACAAGGGATATTGATGTTTTAATGAAGCTCAGTAGCTTAGGCACCTAGCAAGTGGGCTAGGCAGGTAACAGGAGGTTCAACGACATTAGCAGTGCTGCCTGTGTAGTTTGTAGGGTTATTTTGTGAACTGTGAGGCAGCAGACTAAACTTGGTGAAACAAAACTAAAAGTAAACCAACAATTCAGTGCAACACAACATTTGTTGTAAAGTGTAAAGCCTACATGTTTGGATATGAAGTAGAAACAAGCAAATTGAATGCAATTCTGATGTTAAAAATAGCCACTGTAGACATGACATGTCCTCTGAAATCTAGGTATTAAATACTGAGTTTATGTAATTGTTAATAAAATATGTCTATAATAACTAGACAAATCATTAAATTGTAAATATCAATCTGATATGTAAATACACATTTGCATATCAAACACAGATTGATATTTCTGACAAATCTACAGATGAAAATTAAATATAGATATTAGTTGCAGCCCAAGTCTGCAGTTTATTTTCTTTAAATTGCTTGTGTTTTTATTTGTGACTGATTTTTTAACCAAATATCAAAAATATGAAAAGTGTGAGTGCATTTTTATTTTTTCCTCTTATTTCTCTCTCTCAGTGACTTCTAAAGAAACCGAAGACTTTGTGAAGCTCAGGGTTTTGAACGATAACCTCTTCTCTGGTAAAAGAAACACTACCATGACGGCATGGAGGTACGTCATTAAGTCATTAAGCAGCTTCAACATGCTTCAGTGTTGAAACGTGGTTGTTTACAAATGTTTTTACTAGCTTACCGAGTGTTTGTTTTCTCATGTGTCGTCTTTTGTCTTTAATTATACGCTATAATTCGATATATTATACGTTTTGTAACCACACATGAGTGAAGTAGTAAAATTCAATGGTAAATGACAAAGATGTTTGGATCATATTTGCAGAGCAATCCTCAAGCAAATGGGATTACAACACAAGATGACCCACCGTCAAGCGTCCAAAAAGTGGGAAAACCTGAGAAAGAAACACAAAGTATTGCTACTTTTGACTGTTTGCACATTCAAAAAAACCTTCTGACAGGTTTTGTTCTGATGTAATGACATGATCTCTGTCCCCTCAGGAGCTGAAGAACCCTCCAGATGGGGTGACGGTGTTCCCCAAAATGTGGCGTCATTTTAGACTGATGGATGAAGCCATATTGCGGCTGGAAGGTAGTGCCCATTTGCTTAATGGTTTAACCCACAATAAAGACAAATCTATCTTCTTACCCTTCTCCAAACCGAAGAAGAGGACGCTGTCAACATTGTACCCTGCAACCTCCGTAGAAGAGGGGCCCGAAATAGAAGTTACACTGAGTGGAGATGACGAGGAGGTCTCGCAGGAAAGACGCCAGGACATGAATCGCGTCATGCAAGAGGTGGAGGACGAGTGGAACGTCATGGAGAGTGAAAAACGGGTGATTAAAAGGGAAAAAGGGTTGATTGAAAGAGAGCGGCTGGTGCTGCAGAGGGAGAGGGCGGTGCTGGATCGGGAGGCGGCCACTCTGGAGCGAGACCGAGCCTCGTTGGAGCGAGAGAAGGTGACATTTGAGCGGGAGAAGGACGGGTTGGAGAAGGAGAGGGTGATGGTGGAGAGGGACAGGGATGATTTGCGCAGAGAGCGCCAGGCTTTGGAACGCGAGAAAGCCAGACTGGAGAGACTTTTTATTCCGAAAGGCATCGCAGAGGTTGCCGAACACGGCGGCAAAGACGCCCATGTTGTGGACATGAACAGGAAGGAGCGGTTCCTGTATTTGTTTGAAAAACTTGTTGAAGACTTTTAAGAGAATCACAAAGTAGTGTTTTAAAGGTCCATTGTGTAAGAAATAGTGACATCTAAGGGTGAGACTGTGGACTGTAACACCCTCATTTACCTTAGGGTTTCAGGGATCTATGGTGGCCTTCACATACCAGAGACACACACTTTGTCATTTTGGGCTGCGGTAGAAACAAGGTGGCACAAGATGGCTGAATCCCATAGACTATATGTGGTAAATGAAAATGGATGTAATCTTCTGGAGATTTGACCAATACCATGAAATAAATTACTTTAATCAACCTAAAATTAGTTTGAGACATTGTCTCAGGGAAAAAAGCTGATTTTGTCAGGTGAGAATTAAAAGCTTATTTTCCCCGCAGAATTTTATTCAAACCGAGTTATTTTTGCTATTAGCGGAGTCTATCCCTAGTGGCCTCACTATTAGACTACATCAATTTTAATATATGTAGTCAGTGCGGCCTCTGTAAAGCGAGACCCTGGCCGCCAAAGTGATTATACACTTACACAAACCTATTTTTTGGCTAGTTAATTCAATTTATGCCAAGAAAAACCACCCTATGTGGTACACATTGGACCAAAACGTTAATCTGCATAAACAGAAGCAGCTTAAAATCCACAGTAATACGTGCACCTATGAGTTGTCAATGAAAACGTTGAGCCACTCTTGGTTCAGAGAGGTCTTCAAAACAACTTTATTCACTTGTGGTTATTCCATACAGAGCACACAACAGCAAGCTATTAGCATTATTTTTAACCCCATCCACAATCAAAATCAACAGCAACCCCCTCCCCCCTAGTCTTTGGTATATGGTTAAAACATCACTTCTTGAAATGTGATCTACCAAATATTACAGTTCATGTAAAAAAAAAAAGAAAGAAAATTTCTTCAGAATATATATTTTTTATATTACAGTACAGACTTTACAACAAGTGACTTTATTTAAATGCTTCTTTTATTGCATTAGATATTCCATTTACCTTCCATTAAGCTCCAGCTTCAACAGGTTTATGCCAGTAAATATTGAATTTTCCTAAAGTGTTAGAATTGTCGTTAATATTAATATAACCCCATTTCATTTTTACAAAACAAACAATATTACTTTGCCATTACATGTTTTGGAGGATCTTTTAATAAACTGGTTTCTCTGAATTCCACAGATTTCTTTGTGGAACAATTTGACCTTTTGGCAAAGTTCACGTGTGTGCGTGTGTATGTGTATATGTATGTGTGTGTAGATTGGTTTTGTCGTTGTTGGCGAGGCAATAATGTGTATGTATGATTGTGTCATCGCCGTGCACAGTTCAGAAGTTGGAACAACAGGGCTAGCAAAGGGGCCTTAGCTTAGGTGTGTATGTGCTTGGTGATCACCGCAGTCTGACCCCTAACTGACTTCTTTGTGGAACACATTTCCACACAAACTTAGACTGACCTGAAGTACACAACGACAGCAGCACGAGTGACAGGTGAAATCTGCTGGAAATCGACTGAACAAGATGGTTTACATGTCCTTGTGTGTGTGTGTGTGTGTGTGTGTGTGTGTGTGTGTGGTCTCTTGTGCCAATATGTACAAGGAAATGTGTGCATGTGGTTGCATTCGTGCAAGAATGTGTAAGAGTGTGTGTCCGCGTTGTGGTTAAATGAGATTCCCGATGGGTATACGGGGCAGGCAGATGTAAGCCTGCGGGGTCCTGCTGAGGTTGATGGGGTTTCCGTCCAGACGGATGTCCTCCAGTGCGTTCCTGATGTAGTTGAAGTCTTTCAGGTTGCAGAACGTGTCCTCGTGCATCATTTGAATATTGTTCCGCTGTGTGAGGAGACAGGAGGACTTGAGATCAGTTTATCGACCACTGTCAGATAGAGCTCCAACTAACGATTCTTTTCATAATTGATTAATCTGTCGTTTATTTTCTCGATTAATCGATTGGTCCAGAAATATCTGAAAACCTGAAAAAAATGTTGATCGGTGTTCGTCACACCTGGAAATGATGATGTTCTCAAATGTCTTGTTTTGTCCACAAACCAAAATGATTCACTTTTACTGATTTGTTTGTTATCCAGAGCAAAGAAATGAAGAAAATATTCACATTTAAGAAGCTTAAACAATCGGAAATCTTGTTTTGATCATGAAAAAAGCTTCAAACTGACTAATCGATTGTCAAAATAGTTGTCAATTAATTTAGTAATCGATTAATTGTTTCAGCTCTACTGTCAGACAAAAGGAACCCCGACTCTAGGCCATGCTTGGGCCATACGAAAAACCAAAAACCGCCGTGCACTTATACAGGACCTGTAACTATGGGTTAGAGATTTAATCCCACAAATGCGATGATTCTAACCGTTCTCTCCTCGGTGTTAGCCAGTATGAGGCAGATGTACTATACCTGTAGGTGTAGGGATCGCAGGCTCTCTGGTAGAGGCACGGGGATGTAGTCCATGTGGTTGTCTGTCAGGTAGAGGTACTGCAGGCTCGACATGTCCTGGAAACAATGAAGAGAAAACGGAGCGATACATGTCACGTAATTTGAATTCTTAACACATTTGAAGCTAATCTGAGTACAAGATCATGGATAACGGTCATCAGCTTTGTCGGGTTTGGGTTTACAGACCCACGGGCCGGGCCGGGTCAGGTGGGGTTGTAATATTCATGATTACGAGTAAAAGTGCACATACTTTGAACGCCTCTCCGTGAATGCCCTTGGTGCCGATGTTGTTGTGGCTGGCGTCAATCAGGCTCATGGTCCCTGGGAGGGCGGGCAACTGTGAGATGTGGTTTTCTCGGAGCACCAGCTCCCCCAGCTCGGGCAGACCCAAAAATGCTCCGTCGTCGATGCGTGTTATCTCGTTGGCAGTTAAGTCGATTCTCTTCAGCTTGTCTAAAGGGAAGCAGGGAAAACAACACTGCGAGACACTTGATGCCGACGGTCAGACGAACGGAGGTGGAGTAATGCTGTACACCAATCCCTTTGTCTTAATATGCAAATTCATCTTGATTTCAAGTGGGAAACATACTCATGGAGGCGAAGTCGGACTTGTTGATCTTGGTTATTCTGTTGTAACGCGCATAGAAGTGAGTGGTGTCTTTGGGGAGAGGTGGAACACTATCCAGCTTCAAGTCGTCGCAGTAGACTGAACCACCAAGGCACGTGCACAGCAAGCAAGTGGGCATACCTGTGACATGCATAGAAAAAGAAGAGAGGGAGTGAGAGTGAGGTGTGGAAAAACAGAAGGCAGAGTGGATCGTAATCTGTGGAATAAGCCTCAACCCCTTTCAGGGGGGTCTGTCTGTCGGTCACATTCAGGATACCAAGTGGTACCGTGGTTTCCCGCGATACCCCTCGGGAATCTGTCCCTTGTTGTTCTTTACTGACCTGATCTGTCAACCACAGGCTCATCAGGCTCATCGGGTTCATCGGGTTCGGGCAATTCAGAGCTCACTGACCCTTCTACACTGCCAGTACCCTCCTGAGGGGTTTCTGGTGTAGTCGGAATCAGCCCCTCCTCTTGTTAGAGACAAGATCAGGTGTTAAAAGAAACAGGTTAGATAAGCACGGACATGGAACAGGAAGTCCGGCAATCAGTGGCCCACTGTTTGCCACAGAGATGAGTTAAATACAGTACAGTATATTATCAGTTTCACACTGTTAATATATCATGTTTTAGTTGATGAATGGAGGCTGAATGAAAATGTCTGTTGAAAATATGATTGTTAGAAAAGAACGAACACATAATTCCAAATAGATTTGACAGTTAGAGTTTCAGTTGCCCCCATGAACCACGTTTATGTCAAAGTACTTGTACTGACCAACTCAATTATTGCTAAAATAAAAAATGAAAGTTTTACAATTCGGGAGCCAGCAAATTGTGTCCCTTCCTGAACATTGCCCCCACCACCCTCCTTAATACTGACCTTTATCAATGTCAGGGACCAGAATTACATCAGGTAACTGGGCGTCTGCTGAGCCTGAGATACCAGAAGTACCCGAGGCTCCGGAGACATCTACATCTCCAGAGACTCCAGTATCACCTGAGGCCCCTGAGATTCCTCCTGAGAAATCCCCAGAAGCACCCGATGCCTCCTGAGGGATTGTGTCGGGAATGAGGGGCAGCTCCTCCTCTTGTTAGAGCCAAAGGGTTGGGTTAGATGACACAAAGTTAGGAGTTTATGGGGTGAAAGAGACAATCAACCAATTAAACAATCAGTCACAGTCACACTTAACGTGAGACGGTGTGTTAGACAGACTAAACAAACACAATGTCATTTAGTAAGATCAACATTTAACTACATTTAAAAAGGGATGCAGTTGAATGGACATTTAAGACAACAAATAAACATAAATCACAATTAGTTTTTTTTTTTTTAAATCAAGAAATGGTGTTGCCACCAGATTCTGCTCAGTAAAAGTACTAACCTCCAGATAACAAAGTTATGCCAGAGTCCCCAGACTCACCAGAGGCCCCAGAGACCCCAGAGCTTCCGGAGGCCCCTGAGATCAAGAGATCTCCAGAGAACCCAGAACCAGACTGGTCCCCAGACTCTCCAGAGCCCAGGGGGAGTTCAATGGAAACCTCAGCACCTCCAGAACTAATGTCCCCAGAGGCTCCTGAACTTGTGGATCCCAGGGTATCCCCAGATCCTGAGACACCTCCAGATCCCCAGAGATCCCCAGATATCAAGACATCCCCAGACAACAAGAACTCTCCAGATCCCCCAGAGCTGAAGACCTCCTCAGAGGCTCCAGAGATGAGGATAATGTCACTAGAATCCCCAGAACCCCCCGAGTACCCGGAGACCCCAGAGACCAGGAGATCTACTGAGCCTCCAGACCCTCCAAACCCAGAAGCCCCAGAAGCTCTCGAGGCCCCAGACCCTATGGAACCCCCAAAATCCCCGGATACATGAAGAATGTCGATGGGCATCAGACGCAGCTCCACCTCTTGTTAGAGACAAGATTAGGTATTAATAAAAAGACAGACACAAATCCAGTGGATCATTAATCTGGGTTGGATTTCACAGTGATGATGATTAGGTTCAGCAGAAGTTGACAAATGGACACATTTAAACATTCAAAGCTATTTAAATGGAAGGCATGCACATGGAGATGCAGAAAACGACTTATCAGGATGGATTAGTGTTTCTTTTGTTTTGAGTGGTTTTGTTTATTATGGGTAATACTGCTTTCATGAGTCCACCAGCCCCACGAAGAGCAAGGTCAAACTGAGGACGTGTGTGAGGTGAATTCATATTTATGTGCTTTTTCAGACCTTTTTGTGTGTCTGGGCCCATGAGAACCCCAGATCCCCCTGAACCCTGAGGGACGAGCTTGTGTTCTAGGGGCAACTCCTCCTCCTCCTCCTCCTCCTCTTGTTCCTCCAACGAGGCCTCGGGTACAGGGTAACTATAATCAGGTGGGGCCAGTGTTCCAATCTCTATCTGAGGGAAAGACGGTAGCAGTGAGTCAAAAATGAACCTGCAGAAGAGATCCTGGATCCAAAAGAGAGAACCTGGCCTTTTAGTTACAAAAAATAGTCAAATTAAACTCATTCTGTACTTCCTGATCCTGAATGGTCATTTTTGAGACATTAGAAAACACAGGTAAACACAGCTAGACTACTTTATTCCAAAATAAAAATACCAACATTTGGTAAGCTCTAATATACCATCCACACAAAATAATTAAGTCAAATTTCAGTGTAGTAGTATGATGATTTTTTTTTATTCACAGTTGAATAAAGAATCAGAAGAAAATAGAAAGAAGAATATACAGAGAACTGGCTCCTCCTTATTAAACTGAAGTTAATGATATAGTCTGTCATCTCAAGTCTTTTCGGGAACATTTGTACGCTGCATCCACAGTACAGGTTTCAGCTTGAGCAGGCCAGGGTTTCCCAATCCTGATCCTCGGGGGATACCTGAACCTGCATGTTTTAGATGTTGCCCTGCTCTCACACACCTGAGCTCGTCATCGAGGTCTGCAGAGGCCTGATAATGAGCCATTCAATTGAATCAGGTGTGCAACCTCTAAAACACACGCAGGACGGGGGCCTCTGTTCCCAAACGTCAGTCAAAAGGGTGAGACCAGCACGGACCCATCCCTCCACAAATCGCAGCAAACCTTCCTTTCTCCACCACTAGATGACAGCAAAGTGTTTGGATTGAAGTCACTGAGGCTGAAGGACAAACTCTGATGCTCCATCCACCGCCACACACCAACCACGGTAGTATCAGATCAATGATGGATAATACTTTGGTGGAACTGCTCAACATTCACAAACGTCTTAATCTTTGTAAATTAAGAGTTAGTGAAGTGAAAGACAGACAAGCTGCACAGGGTACTTCCACATAAATAACTTACTAAAAGTTAGCAGTTTTGTTTACCCTTTAAATTTCATTCTTGGGGATCATTTAGAAGACAACTCAGTGCCCTGAGTTCCTTTTGTTGAAAGACTCAGACACATCCATCTCACGTTTACTGCTACTGCCCTTTCCTCTTTTGATGTTTTTGGTGCTTGACGGTGCTGCAGTTCTATCATTGTCCAGACGAGGGCAACAAACCTCCACACTCTACCTCAGGTAATACCTGACACTTGCTCACGCCCAACAAGCCTGACTCAGTCCTGCAGAGAGGGAATGGTCCTTGTGGAACCAAGACACACATGGTAGCTGCAAGAATGCATTTTTTAGTCAAAAAAGTGATCAGATACCAGAAAGCCAAGAGGTAAAAGTAAATGATTACATCTAGAAAAATAAAGGCAAACTATGAAGAACCTAAAGAGCTGAATAGAAAAAGTAATGCAATAGCATGAAATCTGGTAATGAAGAGATATTTAGCAGTGAATCTGACATTTTAAAGCTTGGCAGCTACATCGTTTGGGATACAACAAGGTAGGCCTTTGAAATGTGTTGTACAGAGTTAGCTCCCTGCAGCTCTCCCCTTCACTCCCCCCCAAAGCAAACATTTACACCCGAGGGAGAAGAAGAGGCGAAAAAAGCTGGCCACTAAAAATATAGAGAGAAATAATCTGGAAAGAGCATGGGAATCCAGAGAGCAGAGGGAGCGATGCCGAACCCAAATGATGTTGTTGCTATATATGTTGTGGGCATGTCAATCATAAAATGGTTAATTTTGAGAGTTAATTAGTGAGCCTTAGATATGCAAGTCGGCAGATTTTGTTTGGACGGGGCACAGGTCGCTGTTTCCACTCTCCAGTGAAGCTAAGTTAAGCTAAACGGCAGCAGCTATAGCTTCACAGGCCATTTCCACCAAGTGGTACGGTTTGATTCAGTTCGGCGCACGGTGACCAAAAAACTTGATCCGTGCCATTCCACTTTTTGCCGCTCTTCTGCCGGGGGAACTTAGCAAAGTGGGGCAAGACACACAGGCAACAAGGGCAACGGATGTGCCTTTTTTTTAAAAATATATCACCTCATGGTGAGCACTGAAGGCTGTTTGTGTTTCTTTATTAATGATTAATGAACGTCAACGTGCAGCAGTTGGTTAACCACACTTACGCAGCTGACGCGGCCATTGCCATCTGGCCTCCAACACCATACTGCGGTGTTTTCATTTGGAGTTTTGTCCAGCGACTTCAATTATTCAAGGGTGCAATTTGCAGTGGACTAAACTTGTGAGAAAACGATGAAAGACACACTGAGGACACGCCTCAGTAAATCAAAGCGTCTGCGGAGGCTTCTGAAATGCAGCCGCCTGAAGACGAGACAAGACTTTGCATAATGTAACATCATAGATGAGCCTTCGCTCCTCTGAAAAAAAGAGGCAAGCCTCGAGGAGAGACGTACGAACAAAGAGCTGGAGATGGAAAGTAAAGACTCGGCATTCCAGAGGCATGGAGCTCATCACTGCTTAATTTCCCTCCTGACGCCTGACAGTGTGAATGAAATCCATTTTAATCTTCAGTCTCTATAAACAGCTAGTCTATGTGAAGATCTGCCATCTTACCTTTAACTATGCCGTAGACAAAACAAAAGTGATCATTACTCAAATGTGTTCGGGACTGCGCTTGCTCTAATTACTGTTTCTCATCTTCCTGCTCTCAAAAAATGTCACTTCCCGGCTCGTTCAACGGAGAGAGAGAGAGAGACTTAGTTAAAGCCAGTCCCTTGTAACGCACGGCAACGTTCCCACAGTGAGCACTCGTGTTATAACAGCGGCACAACCTTTGCACAGCAGAATTAATGCACTTCAATTTTGGCGCGAGGCCGACATCTGCTCATGCATATCTGCTAAAGCTGCCCTGGATTGTGGAATAGGTCTTGGATAACAGCAGTGGTGTGAGTACACTCCACATCAGGTTTCACTTAAGTCACTGGTGCAGAGGAAACATGCTGAAAGTCCTGTGCGGATGATGCCAGTCGCTTATTTCCTTGTGCCACCTTGACGTTGCTCTGGCTCATTAATCATAAATCTGGCCGTTTGAGCATGCACTGCAGGTTTGGCACATCGATCGCTCCTAATGAAAGTGTGTTTAAGGCACTTTTCTGAATCAACTCTTCAAGTACGATGCCACTTTTTCACAAACATCTGTTGTGCAGAGCAGAATCTGGATAGAATATTACAACAACAAAAATCCCAGAGGGCACAGCTGCATGGCTTTTTTTTTGGCTCATTTCCTCTGGGCAACACATTTCTAGTAAAGACTAACAGCAGGTTACAATGACAGAGGAATCATTTCATTGTCGCCATCTTGCTTCCAGCTCTTTGACATCCACTCGCTGAAGCTATGTGGAGATATTATCAGTGTGGGAAAATACAGCAGACGATGCTCCGTTGAAACTAATATAGACCATTTTTTTGTGATAAAATACCACTGATGCGTCAATCCTGTTTGATTCCATGGATGAAAGCTTGAATCTACTTGAATTTACCCCAAAATGGCTCCCGTTGGTATCTGCTCCCTGAACCATTTGACCTCAATTTAAAACCAGGCAGGTTCACCATTATTACACAGTCACTGTTAGCATCTGTGAAACCTGGAAGGAAACCTGGATTTTGGATGAATTTTGGTAGTGTTATCGTGACAAGGTTTACAGAAATCAGTACAAAACTATGCCAAGCCGTTGCAGTGACTATTGGTTGTTATAAATGTTAACTTGGGGTTAAGTTCTTGCCCATGGACACATTAGCATGTAGACTAGAAGAGCTGGGGTAAGACCCACGGAGTCACAGCTATCTGTTTTAAGTACATTCTCACCTCTTTTTTTGCTCTGTTTTTGGTGTCCACCATCCAAATACCATTGGACATAGTCACCTGGTTTCCTCCTGAAGCCAGCCAGGAAGTTAAAATATATAGAATAGCCACAAAGAAGTTTGTTTGAATGGAAGTCCATTGAAAACAAATAGCTTATTTCTTTTAACACCAGTAAACATTTTCTTGAGGATGTAATGGTCTCCGGTGCTAGTTTCAGAGAAGAAAAAAATAACATAAAGTAGGAGCCCGATTGCTGTACATTGCAGTTTGGAACAATAAAGCCCTCGATCAGGGCAGGCTTGTGTTTCCACTGAGAACAGTACTTGGTAGGCGGTGTGTGACATACGTAGCGTGACGTTGTTCTGGGGCGCCGACAACGATCATTGACAATCGACACAATGCAACACAACAGACATCAACACAACGGAGACTTTTTTGGGTTTTTTTCTGCTCAGTTTGTGGCTGTTTGTCTCAACAAGACATCCAGGTCTGTATGAGAATAGACTGCAGGCGTTGATGAAACACCAGTCGCGAGAGAGTGATGCTTTTGTGGGTCTAGCTCCACCCATTTCTCTGGTGCACCTAGGGAAGGGTACTGAATAATGGTAATGCAAAATCTTGAGGCCTCAAAATGGGAGTTCCGATCCCCACAGGTGACAGTGGCCAAATATAAATATCAACATGCTATTACCCTTGAAATCACAAATACATTCACAGTAAATCACTTATATTCCCTTAAACCCAAATGGTTTTCGATCTATACATTTTCTTACCTGAGGATCATCAATTGTCAGCCCATCTTCATAGTCGTAGATATCCTGGTTCTCCACATTTAAGTTGTCTAGATCCACATCGTAGTTGGCGCCGTCGTACGAGTCCAGGTCCACTTGTCGGGAAAATCTGGGGCTGGCCACCACTGCTTTGAGGACCAGGAGTCCCAACATGAGCCGCACGAGCATCCTCATCGTCCACCTGGACACGCACAGTTACTTGTTATTTGTCGTATGCAGCTGTCAAGTCATTTCATTCCATAGTTCTACACAACGTGTAGGTGCCTTTCAACAGGACATTGTCCTTCATGATTTCGAGGGAGAAAATCTCTATACATACACAGCTACAGACCAGGCCTTGACTTTGGGTGACGTCGTAAAGGTCAGTGACTTCATTACAGAGGTGCAGACAGCTAGAGAGGTCACAGTATGAGAGTCAGATGCTCGCGGCTCCAAGGCACGGCCATCTTAGCTTAACTCTATCCCGTGTCCTGTTAAAAGTCAGCTGATGTGATGAGGAACAATGGGAATGTTTCAGTGATGCTTTTGTGTTTAAAATAACAGATCTCCTTGCCGTCTTTGGTTGTGGCTTCTGAAAAGGTTTTGGTCCGAATTGTGTGGCTACTTTCAGTGTGTGGACATCAACTATGTTGGTGCAGGTTGTCAGTCATCCAGGTCTTCTTCAGCAGTTGGCTGGAGGCGACTCAACCCAAGCAAGTCCAGTCGCCTACAGTGTCAACGTCTGAAGAACCCCCCTGAAATCAGTGTCCTTCTTTTGGTTTGTGCATGAAAAAAATACTTGAATGGATGGAGGCACATAAAAGCTTTCAGGGAGGTAGAAAAGTTCATGAATCAATAAGAGGCGTAAATGCGAGTTCTGCAAATAAAAGCGGACGTTTAGAAATCGTGACACTGAAAACTCTTCTGGAAAAAAAACTGCAGAAACTGCACACGGTGCAGGCGAGTGGAGGAATGTGTGAAACCCGACATTCCTCCACTTAGGACAGCAGCATCAGCTGGGACTCCACATTCTTCTGTAGTAACATGGACTTGTGTTCCACCCACTACTGAAACAAAGCTTTAAAGATTTGATGGAAACCTACATAGTTTCTCGTCTCCTAAGCTTAATGAGGCTGATGTAGTTCATAAATGCGAATAAGTGTGTTTAATTACCACGTAATTAGCTATCGTCTTTAACGTCAGACTTGGGAATCAATGGTCTTACAGTGGAGGAATGTTATAGCACGTCCGTGGCAGGTGTCGTCGCAAAGGCTGAGTCCTCTAGGCCTGGGCAGAGAAATGGAGAGCGAGGGAAGATAGAGAGAGAGACTGAGAGAGAGAGAGTGAGGTGGACAAGATGTTGGCCCTCAGGGTTAGATGGAGCGAGTGAGGAAAAGACTTGAGTGGGAGAAAGAGAGCAAGAGAGAGAGACAGGTCTCTCAGCTCGCTCGACCCCTCGCCCCTTTACAGAGGGGCTTTATGAGGCCGCTGCATGTCTCAGCACTCACACTCCAAATTCCACCGAGGTTTGTGGACAGGATGGCAGTGAGTTACTGCTGCAAGGAAACGCTTCATTCAGTGCAGTGACACACACACACACACACACACACACACATCCTCTCACAGACACACACTGTCTCAGCACACCTATCTTTTCTGGGGATTGAGCTGCTATTTTAGGACGAGGAGAGATATACTTAAGCGTTATTTACTTAAATCTATTTTATATATGAATCAATCATCTTGATTTTTTTGCAGCGACTTAAAAAGTCAACTTTCTGTCATGAGGCTTTGGAATCCAGCATGGCTACACTGAAAAGACGGACTATGCTAAAGACAGAGGTGCGCTTTTATTCGGTCCATCACAGTGTGCAGTGTGTGTGTGTGTGTGTGGAAACTATGTATGTTTGTATGTGAGCGTAGCCTCCGGACTACCTCTGTGTTATGTTTGGCTCCACGTCGGGCATTCCTGATATCCAGCGACTCTAAGCCACAGAAAACAAAACTTCCCAAACAAACATCCCGGTGCGACTGCGAAGCCGGTGCGTTTGCATCACAACGAGGGGGCATTTAATTTAAAAAAAAAAGAAAAAGCACCTGACGAAAATCAGTCGGTGAATAAAATCAAATATGCAACGTGTCATTTTCCGACAGGTTGAGTTAAAAATCTAAGTTAAATTTGAAGACATCGTTTTAAGCAAAATTGGCAAAAAAATGCAACACTGTCGTCAAACAAATCTAACAATCACCTTCCGGACACTGACACCTGACTCACATCTAACAAGGCTCCTAAAAGCAACAGTCAACATCTTGCAATCACCAAATGAGTGAATAAATGACCACAGAGACATCATAATATAAGAAATGAGTTAGCCTACAGCTCCAGTGCAAAGCCGGAGAAGCGGTACTAAAACTCAGCATCACAGAGTGTAGATCGCTCCAGGAACACTTACCTCTGTCTCCTGCTTTCCCGAATGGTCCCGTCTGCCGTGATGGAGATGCTGAGGGCTCCGGGACTTGGCCAATGGTGAGGGGTCGCACAGGGTGCCTTGAAGAGGGAGGGTATGTGTGTGAAGTGTGTGAAAGGTGTGTGTGTGTGTGTGTGTAGGTCTGCGTGCTCTGGCAGACCTGAGTGCCCTGCCGTTTATGTGTGAAGGTAGGCACTGAGACTGATTGGACCTGAGCAGATTGCTTTTGGTCACTGGGAGTGCACCCACCCTGCACTGAGCACCCGCATGCACGGCCTTGTCAAACACACACAGACACCAGACACAGAGAGCCCCACACACACACCGCCTCAGTGACTTACTAACCTTTAAATCCCCTACAAGAGTATCCTTTATTTTTTTAGATTGAGTGTGGCTCAATCAGCTTGGGATATTTGTAAGGCTTTTCCCGGTGTGAAACTTTGGCATGTGTTGCTTTCATGTATGGGGGGGATCCACTGGGCCCTTGAACACAATGGGATCTCTGTGAGGAGCCTGTGTTAGCATGGTGCTGAGAGGAAGTCCCAGCTTGGAGGAAGGCCTCTGCCCTCCCTCTTGGTCGAAGCTGCTCCCTCTTTTTTTGCACCGTTGTGGACAAGCTTGTGGGATCTGCGCTTGGAGCGAGGCACATGGTTCTTTTTTATCTAGCAATGAGATCGTCGGTTATAAGTGTCCATTGATAAAAGACTGGAATAGGACAGACAGGAAGCTCGTGGGTAGCTCCACTGTGTAAAGTGGGTCACAGTTGGCCCCAACAACTCCGTCTCAATCTGCCCACCTCTCCCTCTCACTCCTATGGTAACTTTAAACCCTTTGATGAGTGAGGGGAAAGAAACTGCCCCAAAATTGTTCTGCACCTGCCACACAAGCTGGGATTTATATTTTTTTCCCCCGAATGCCTTGACGCAATGAATGATACCCACTGTGTATGACAGAGTGCATTGTACCAAGTCTGAGAATTCATTTGGTATTATTACACCGGGCCTTATCAGCAGCAACATGGCTTGTAGAAGGAAGCATCATCGTTTCATTTTCTATGCTCTATGCCTTATTTATATGATATGTGCGAACAAGACAGAAGCACACATTTTTCATTTTCTTAAACTTTATTCAAATTGAAGACGAGTACATTTTCATCTCTTGCTTATCCTTATCCTGCTCATTTGAATCAGGAACGGAAAAGAGTGTTGGCCTTCGTATGTGTAGAATAATGACCTTTTACTCAAACGAATTTAAATAAAAAATAAATTACCTACAGCACATGTATATGCTTGTAGAACTTAGTCTCCGTCTAAAGTTAAGAACACAAGACCAAGTCTACAGATGAACTAAAAAATCCCTGTCATACCCACAGTTCCCTGCATATAAGAAAGTCTCCCACACAACAAAAACAAAAAATATATGTATATCCACATGCCATGAATACAGATTTCTCCCTGCGTCTTTCATGCTATTTTACACTAGACATTGGTTCACAACTCTCTCACAACTCTCGCAGATGATAAGGCACAAGTGGTCAGCAGATTTCAGCCTCGGATAAATGATCTAATCTGTCACTTCCTAAAGGAAAGGGTTCCTGTTTCCTGGAACACAACAATAAAAACAAGTTGATGCCAACTGGTGTCACATAGTTTCACAAACATGCAAATATTAATCACGTCAACGTTTCCAATCTATGGTTTCACAAGTGTCCTTTTTTCCCACACCAGCATCCACGTTGCTTGCTTGATTTGATTTTCCTCTCTTTCCTTAGATGACGATGGACCTAAGGAGACGGAAGCAGAGGATGATGTCCCTCGAAATGGGCGGCTTAATCTCTCGTTGCCGTCCAGTCTGAGGTAGCGCAATTGAGGAACACTTTCATTGACAGAGTCATCAATGGTGTCGACTGAGACGGGACAGATGTTGGAGCCATTCACGCCTGTAGAAAACCAAAGGGGAATCAAGGTCACAAGGCTTATAGTACCATCTCAGAAGACCGCTGTGAAACCTAATTCCGTTCAACAAACCGAAACAGTAATCAGTGTTTTGGGGAAAATGCCACAGACTTACCTTTGATCATGTTGTGGTCCAGGAGAAGATGTTCAAGGCCTGCGGGAATCATGGGCACCTCAGTCAGCTGGTTATGGGACAGTTGCAAGTCCAAAATACTGGAGACATTAAACACATTTTTTGGAACTCCACTGCTGCCAAGCTTGTTGTGATTGAGCCTCAGAAATGCCACTTTAGGCAAACCTTTAAAATAGCCAATTGGGATCTTCTCGATGTTGTTGCCATCGAGGAAAAGCTGTGTCATGGTGGGCGGTAACCCTAGAGGCATGCTCGTCAGCTGGTTCTTGGCCAGGTTGATTTGCACCAGGTTGTTCAGACCCTTCAGGCTCACCTCAGTCACCGCATCATCCATGAGCTTGTTTCCCTGGAGGTCCAGGAGGTTTAGCTTATCCAGACCAATGAAGACTCCGGCAGGGATGTTGGAGATACGATTGCGAGAGACTCGTAGATGCTCTAGGCTGGCTGGCAGCGGCGATGGCACAGAAGACAAGAGGTTGTCGTCCATATACAGGTGCACGAGGTGAGGCATTGCATTCAGCACACCTTCTTCCACTCCTTCACTTGTGATTTTGTTGCGGTTTAGGTTCAGCCAGCGGAGCTGTGTGGCATTACGCAGGGCATCAGCTGACAGCACTTCTATTAAATTGTTCTGCAAGTAGAGATACCAGGTATTTGTAGGGATTTTGGGGATGCTCTTCAGACCTTTATTGTCACAGTAGATGGCACGGGGGAAGTTGGGGGGACAGGTACACTCTTGAGGGCAGGCTTGGATCTGGGCCATATATTCTTCGTAGGTCATGTCTTGGCTGATAACTGAACCAACAAAGCACAAGATGCAGAGAAGACCCAAGGGGAGTGCCATTTTTCTATCCAGTCTATAATAGAAAGGAAGAAAAAGAAATATTATTGTGGATGGTATCATTTGAACGCTCCATATCCCAGGCAAAATAGATCACACAAGATAATATCTTGATTGGGGAATTCGGAATGAGAGAAATACTGTAACTGGTGGCCCACACAACTGTTTGTACTTGGGAATGTGTCTCATTTGTAATTCTACTAAATAACTCGTTTGGTAGAACCTATCATTATCACAATTGCAACTTCAACAGTTGAGTTAGTGTTCACAAATGCAAACAGGGGCTCAAAGTAGGTCACAACAAATGTAATTGGATTTCAAACAGATCAAAGACGACTGGTCTTTCTGGGTCACTAATCTGTCTGCTAGCGACAGGTAAAGCTCTTAAGACAGGACGTAGCCTCGGGTCAGCTTTAATTGCATTAGGACAGCCTTAAAGTTCTGACTTGAAGACTTTGCATGTCAGTTAAAAGAAGTGCACACCACTCAAAACTCTTGTGCACTTTGGTTTTGTACAGCTGATGCAAATAGAATTGCAGACTTTATGCTTAAATACAAGCTCACACACCTTTGAGCTGTGCATTGCAGAGAATGGGGTAAAGCAGGAAAAGTGAACCCGATTTAAAGAAGACAGACCAAAAAATAAAAGGAGAAAGGGCCAAATTCACAAGTTGTGTCTATGATATTCTATCCACCATCATGTCAAGCCTCCATTTGATTTCCGTCAGCTGCCATCTGGTGCGTGTTTAGATTTTTGATTCTCTCCACATTTTGTCTGGAACTCATTTTCAGTCAGGCCATAATTTTCCACGAATGGGCACACTTCAAAGGCACAAAGCAACATATCTGTGCTGCGAGATGGGCCCATGTTTTCTTCTTGTATATGGGTCAAAGCTTCTTAACCCAACATTGAGTGTGAGGTCCCACACGAATGGTGCAAGCCTGATTCATGCTAGCACAAACACAAATCCCTGTCACTAAAGTTCCTCAACAAATGTCCCACCAATATCAACTCTGCCAAATCAATCGGCCTTTGAGAACCCCAACTTACCTTAAATGTAGGAAGTTCCCTCTCCGTCCTCCTTTCCCTCTGCAAGTTACCAAGTGTTGTCGCGAGTGATGAGGCTGCGCCTCTCACCTGTATTTGTACCACGAGCCTGTCCATGCAGTATGTGACGGCCTATCAATCTTGATGACAACAAAGCTTCTTTTGGCCAATCAGAAGCTGTTAAAACCAAAGGTCATTATCCCAAGGTGTAGTGCACTAAGCCTAACGGACTAATGCAAGCCCGTGTCTTCTTTGTTGGCCGACTACCACATGTACAAACCTCCCTCTCTTGGTCACATGCTTGATCATGTTTTAACGCCTCCCTCAAATCCGTAAGTCCTTGCTAACATTTATGTCTTAGTGCTAATTTTGTGCTGTTGCTGTCTGCAGTGCGATTGGGATTGGTTATTCTCCCAGACTGAGCAAATGATCATATGTTTTACAGAGCTTAAAACAGAGTTAACGCAGTGTGTAAAAAGTACACAAATGTCAATCACTGTAAGAGTGGAATCAGGTGGAGGTCATGTGGCCTTTCTGCAACTGTAGCCCGTAAGCACATGATCGCTACAACATTCGCTAATGCTAAATGCTAATGATAAATAGGTAAACCTGTGACTGTAAATAGTACCAGTAGCATCATCATGTTGCAGTTGAAGGTGATATGAAACTGGTATGGAGCAGTTCTCTCGAGGTAGCTCATGATAAAGCAAGTGCAGTGCAGTATTTTGTAACTAAATATTTGACACTTAACATGGTGGGTTTTTTTTATGGCCAAGTCTATAGATTGTGATGAATTTAACAAAACATTTTCTCTAGACATGAGAGATAATGTGTTATTGGCGGGAGGTCAGACTTAATCTCTGGGGATTTTCTGCATGCTAGTGAAACTAATTGCAGTAGCTAGCTAGCATCAGCGCCAGTGACCTTTCAACGTGGCCATGAGCTTGTGCTCATTTCCAGCAGTGACGGCAAAGGCTTGCATGCGGGAGGATAATCCTTTGCTAACTTGTGTGAGGACAGAGGCAAACACATGATCAGCCATGCGAGGCCATTAGAGCTCCGCCAGTGTTTGCCAAAGTGCTTTTGTGAACGGTGCGTAATCTGACGCAGCCAGACGCTATCTCTGTGACATCTATAGGGACTGTGCGTCAAAGACAAATAGCTGTGTCATTTTTTTTTTGCAAATGAATCTGCACACTTTCATTTATGAATCTTATTGTTATTGGTCTTAGTTTACTGTTTTATTTGTCACACTGCTGAGGCTTTTGACCTCACATTATGTTAAACAGCCAGACAGTAATCACTGGAATAATTGCACTAAGCCTCCACGCAGCCTCTTTATTACCACTGGTTTAACAGCCTTGTAAGCTTTGTGGATTAAATTCACTCAAATTGCCAGTTATTGCAACTCATGGGCGCATGTGTCTTTTTTTTGCACGCATTTAAAGTGAGAGTAATCAACAGTTGTACTAAACTATGCATCATTTTGTTTTAATCAGCTGAAAATTGCTTGTGGATTGTATATAACTCTTTTCCATTTTCACACACAAGTGGAAAACCCTTCCAATCGCATTACAAAAATAACAATAATCATTAATAAAGTGTATGATTATTTACAATGTATTGTCCCAGCTGCTGAGATTAATGAGTTGAACATATATAACTGCAAACAAATGTTGCTGGCAGCATTCTGACAGACAAAAGAGAAAGCACATGCGGAGGAATATGATAATGCTAATTTCCTGCCAGGAGCTTTGTATCTGAGCCAGCAATGTTAATTACACCACGGGTTGTACTTGCACTTTTTTTCTTTTTTCTTTTCAGGATTGGAGTCCAATTGATGGCTTTGCTGAAATCCACTTCATGACTTTGAAACATTTGGAAGAGTTAGCACGGCTTACTGCATCCAGTGATGAGACAGTGACTGTGTTTATGGGTAAGTAAGTATTGTCTGGGTGAAGAAAAAAACAAAACATGTCTGGCAGTAACGGTGACTTTCCAAGATGTGTGTCATTTGGAAACCCAAAACCACTGTTTTTTTTCCCTCCCTTGGTTCACCGATTCCCACGTGTAACCCAAAATTTCACAAAAATGTTGATCTGGATATTAATTATAAGCACTGTAATTCATAAAATAAAACAAGACTTACAAGAAAACAAGAAAAATGATAATTGAAATCATCGTAATGGGAACATTTACATTTTAACCTGCCAAAACCTTCCCATATTTGCACTTCAAACACAATCAAACAGATATGAATAAAGAAAGATAAGGCAAGATCTTTACCTGCGTCTCCAACTGGTTTTTGATGACTGTCCACAGCTTCAGTGGCTCTGCTTTGGTTGAGACAGAAGAAACCCAGCTGGTCTTGCTGTCTGAGTTACCCAAGGCTGCACCTTGGACATATAGGCTCCTGCTTGAAAATGAGAGGATGGAGGATGTGTTGTTGTTGCTAGGAGAGCAATTGTGTCTCGGTTGGGATGTCCTTTCAGGGTTTGTGCCAGCCCAGCAATTTTTTTCTGTGTCTTTTTTTGTCATGAGTGTGCTGTCAGGGGTTAAAGTGCTTCCCTCCCCACCCTAATTCTCCATTTGGTCTCTATTTAAGGGGCTTGGTCTTCACCCATCGCTCCAGGGGACAAGAGCATGACCTGTTTACTGGCTCGTTGACGTTAACAGGCCTTGGCTGTGTTTATAAGACTGTCAGGTCAGGTTAGAGAGCACTTGAACATTCACACCCAACTTTTTACAGGAGAATCCGTCCCACTCCATCTTCCTTTTTTTTAACAACCCATGTCTTCCTGTTGTAGTTCTTTTTCCTGTCATGACAACCAGAGATCATTTTGACTGACATCACTCTCTCTTCCACTTGAACTCCTTTCCAGAAACACATTTACAATCCTATGCCGTCTACTGTGGTTAAGCTGGAGATTTAAACGTGTCTGGAAGCAAAAGTCAAACTTTGTTTTGTTTGTAGTGACTCATGCATGACACACCATGGACAGTTATAATCCCAATAAACCTACTAAGGAGACATCCATTCATTTGACGGATAGAAGAATGTGTGCATCGGAGGTTTGTTGAGCATGTTGGTAATAAGTTTGTTAATCAAAAACGAGACGATAAAACAAATGGAACAGATGGTTGGTTCCCAAAGTATTAATACTTAGGATGTTCTTCAGTCTTCAGGGATTTCCAAGAAGACCCGGGTTCAAGCACCAGTTGGAACAAGGGCCTTTCGTCATGGAGTTGCATGCATGTTCTCCCCATGTGTGCATGGGTTTTTTTATGGGTTCTCCAGCTTCCTCCCACAGTCCAAAAACATCCAATATGGACACTCAGTGTGAATGGCTGAATGGTTGTTTGTCTCTATATGTGGTCCTGCAATGGACTGGTGAACTGTCCAGGGTGTACCTTGCCTATCACCTCCAAAAACATTATTCGTATTGATCAATCAAACCTCCACAGCACTAGTGTTTGGTGAAACTGAACTCATTCATTGTCTTCAGCTTTATCCTCCACATTAGGGTTGCAGGGAGTCGATCCCATGCTAAAACAGGGCACATGGTGGGGAGCACCCTGGACAGTTTACCAGTCCATCACAGGACCAACACACGGAGACAAACAACCACTGACTGCTTTGTCCCTAAAGTTTGTTGTAGAGGGAAAATACAAAGTAGGAAGGAGAATCCATCCATCCATTTTCTACAGCTTTAGCCTCAGCTGACATAGGGCCCATAGGTCACACCCTGGACAGATCGGCAGGCCATCGCAGGGCCACATAGACACACAACCATTCACTCTCACACCTACGATCAATTTAGAGTGTCCAATTTACCTAATCACTGTATTGCATGCTTTTGGACTGTGGGAGGAAGCCGAAGTTTGTTGAGTTAAAATTTTTGTAGGACCAGATCGGGGACAGGGGACATGAGATAATGACATAGATGCGGAATATGAATAAAAACAGAAAAAGGGGGACAGAACAGCTGGAGACGGTCTGGACTGAAAGATGGCCTTTATGGGTTCAGCTGCCAGACTGCAACAGCTGATTATACTTTCACCGTCCTGAGCAAGAGGATGTGAAGCTTAAGGCTCTATAAAGGACTTTATTGTCTAGACACGGGGCAGCAGAAACTTTGCTTTGCTCTGGATTTAAATGAGGGCCACTCGTGGGGGAAGACGAGGAAATTGAGATTGGGAACAGGTACACGTGTGACCATGTAAAAACATGTCAAATGGGAAAAAGGGGATTAGAATAAACGTGTAGCGTGTTGTAATAGCAATGGCAGTGACTCGGGGGCTATTAGTTTTACCTCCTGGCTCGTATCACACTGACCCAAGCAACAGTATGACCAATTTTTACAGCGTATGGCTTTTAAAATGACCTTCTATTAGTTAATGACAGATAGACAGACAAAAGACAGACAGACAGCTGACTCTCATTTGAAAAGTAGGTCGAATCTCATGAATAGCCGACTTGAACAGCAGGTTCACGTTACAGACACCTTGCCAAGATAACATTGGACATCTGGAAACTATTTTACGGAATAATTACTCGCCACAAATCTAATCAGCTAACCGACTGACTTTGAAATAGCGTCTGTTTGAATAAGGGAACTCTAACTAATACTCTAACAAGAATCAGAAACAGATCCTGCACGTTTGTCGCACATCAGCCGGGATTAGTAGTGCTGTCGTGTTGTTTATGTACAGTTCTGCAAAAGCAGAACAAGTGAATGTCAAGTACATATTAACATTTATTTGTTTTGACAGGATCCATAGATCTATGTCAAGCAACTCCTCACCCATTGTATTTGTAAAAGATTTTTACAAGGTCACCAAAGATCCTGAGAGGAGATGATATAGTTGGATTACAGCCATAAAAAAACAAGCTTGAAGCACCCACAGAAGTCCGGCTCCACTTGTTTAGTGATCACTTCATATCAGGTACAGAATCCAAGGCATACTTACCTAGTAAATGTCCTTATTTAACATCCTTCAATGTGATTTTGCACAGACGAGCTTACAATAGCATACAGGTTAGCATGCAGCATGATCACGGGTCAGTATGTTTAAATGCACAGTTTAATCGAGCTACGGTCGCAGTCCGACTAAGTCAGGCATCCGGACAACTTGCCAAATCTGAGTATACATGCGGAGGGGAAAATCGATTTATTGGCCGCGTATGTCTGACTCCGCCTCTGTACAGTAGGTGGCACTGTAGCTCTCTATGAGCAAGTGTGTAATGAATCCGTTTCCGGTCGAACCTTACGTCACAGAAAAACAAATGGCAAACGGCAAGATGGATCGTGCTATTCTGTATGTTTCGTACCTGCTGTACATGTTAATCGTGATATAAATTAGAGGGAGCATGGATCGTGTGGTTGCTGTGTTGTCCGAAGAAAGACACCGCTGCGTCGTCTCCTTCTACTTCCGGGTCAAAGACTGTCCGGCTCCAGTCTGACTAAGCGTATACATGCAGGAGTAATCGGACTATGAATCGCATTATCCAGGTATGTTAGTCCGACTACGACTAGCTCAATTTTAGTCAGACTAACATGTTTACGTGTCATTAAAAAACAAGTTATTGTCTTACTTTGAACACTTTTAACTTTATGACACCCTCCCAGTGATGACAATGCTGCCTTTAGTATGCAGTTGAATATTTGTCACAAAGCCGGATTGTGTCCATTTGTCTCCCTCCAGGCTTTTCTCAGCTTTCAGGGACTCTCCGGAGTAAGATGAGGAAAGGTTTATCAGATAGTTGAAGACGGAGGAATATAGCACGTGTGGAATAATGTCTGCTCCAGCTGTTTCCAGACTCACAGAGAGCACCCCGGGGACGCTATGGAGGTCACTTATAATCAGTCTGTCAAGTTTTGGCGATAAATTGCCACATCTCTATGGATCCAGAGTGCACAGTGAACTCTGACAGCTTGAAACCGGCACTGGCGTATTCATTTTTAGAAGAAACGTCTCCTGCCAAAATGGCAGGATAATGAAAAGTATGAGTCAAGTGACATCCGGAGCTCTAAATTTCTGTCATTTCCAGCTGTTACTTTTCCTTATTGTCTCGGGGAAAGATAAGAAATAAGATTAGAAAAGAAAAGATGATTTAATCCTTTCCAGAAAACCCTCAACCCTCAGCTTTTCATGGCCCCTAGAAAATAAATCCAAAGGCATCCTCTATTGATGACTGCAAAATTTGGTCCAGGTGTAGTAGCCATTATTGCCATGACCTCTGAACGTTGACCCCTGGATTCTTGGATGTGTAGTTTCTGTCTTATTTTGGAGTTTTCCCTCCCTGTGTGTTTTGCTTTTGTTATTTTTACTTCCTTTGTTGTCTCTGCATCCTGTCCTGATGTGGTTCACCTGTGTTTTATCACTTCCACCTGTGTGTGAGAATCCCTGCTTCCCTGGTCTCTTTGCTCCCCAGTCCTTTTGTTGGTTTGTCTGTTTGTGTTTCTATGTCGTTTGGTCCATGTTCCTGGTCCCTGTGTAGCATTTTTTTTGTGTTTAGTTTCTAACTTTGCTTATTTATTAAAGCCTTTTATTTAACCCAAATAATACTGTTAATACCCCACAGTGACGCTATGATAATAATTATTTTTAAAGCATGTGCAGAAACCAAAAGGAATGTTTTTTGACTTCTTCATTCACCACAAACGTGTGTGTTTTGAGAATTTCCTGCTGTGGCTACAAAACTTTTATTGATTCTGAAAGATAATGAAAAGCAGACTTTTTTAGAATCCACAGGCATCCTCTGTTGATGTAGACACAATTTAATCCAGGTTAGAAGCCATTATGAACCAATTATAAACTACTACATAAGTATATTGTGTGTGTTTTTTGAGAGTAATAACAAATGTAATCAAAAGGAATTTGAAAAAAACAAAACAATATGCCAAACACCTCACTGCAATTCCATAATAATAATTATTCTTAAATGTTTTGAAACTTGGTGTACAAACCAAAAGGAATGCATTGGTTTTTATGGTTTTTCTTTCAATCTGGCACGTCGTAAAACTCACATTTCTCTGACTTCTCCAATTACCACAAGACTGAAAACCCTGAAGATTTCCCTGGAGCATCCAAAACAACTGAGAAAAGTAATGATTATTTATGCAGGAAATAACCAAAACATTGTAATGAACTTGCACACAATGTTCCTTAAACAGCTGGCTCAACATTTGCTGCGAAAGAAAAAACGTTGAATGAATGATTTACAGAGATGTCGTTTATTACTTTTAACCACAAATGTTAGAAATATGCAGACTAAACTGTATCCTGCTGGAAACACTAAGACAGTCCTGTCTTAAAGAAATATTAACTTAGGCTCCACCAACCAAATAAAATACAATCATAGATTATTTGCGGTTTTTGTTTGAGACAGTTGAAAGTGTGGATTTAAATCCTGCATCCAGGCCTGGCACTTCTTGTTTCATGTTCTTGTTTTTCACTCAACAATGATGATAGTGTTTTTATATGTAAATGAGCGACTGTGGAGACACAAAGTCAAAACTGTTAAATAAAAAATTGCCACTTACAGGACCACAATGGCGGGGTGCCTTGAAAACAGCTGAGTCATAGACGTTTATTCAGTCATTCAAGCTTTGGATGTACCCTGCATTTCAAAAAACAGTGAAAACTAATGTATAACCTGAACCCAAATCCCAATCTCATGAATTACAGCATCAGCATGTTAATATGTCAAGCTAGCAACTGTGTTTAGCTAGCGTCGACATGACACTTTGTAATTTCCGGTTTAACAGGAAGTTTATTTTGAAAGTCTGTATCTGAGTACGAAGAAAACGGTGACAACGGAGTTCAGAGGAGAATAAACGTTGCAAGATTACGAGATCGCACATTTAACAGATAACAGTTAAGAGACAACAAGGTAAATGTCGTTTTGTGTCTTTTATTTAATGGCTAGCTATGTGAACGTTTGTACCTGCTAGCTTACTCAGTGACGAAGATCCATGTGCTATCACTGCTATGCTATTTGAAATGCTAATGTTGTGATTTATCTGCCTCAATTTTTGTCTAGCTCTTACAAGATCAATTAAACTTTTTGACCGTCAGTAATGGCTTCCCCTTTCTTTGACTTGATGCTACAGCAGGTTTAAAAAGCGATATCATACAAGTATTTTGGAAACATCGTTTATTCAGCTGTTTGTTGTTTTTTTTGGTTTCCCAACAACAAATTCCATTCGTAGTTACTGGGACATCACGATAAAATGACAAATTAAACTCAAATGACATAGAAAAAAGGACATAAAGCCAAACACTGGGACTATGCTGCCACGTTGACCTTGTGTTAATCCCTTATGGTAAACAGCAACGTAACAATGAGAGCACCTTAACTGCAAAAAGCTGTAGTTTATTATCAAAGAATGGTATTGAACGCATGCAAATGTATACAAATCAGCAATGTGCATGACAGTGGACAGTTAAGAATTAAGCAACATGAAGAAACTATTTTTTTTTATTGGTGATTTCTGTAAAAAAGAAGAAGGAATGCAGACATTTCTAAAAACCCAAAAGGCTGCAGAAATATGTAAATCCCAATTCAGTTTTTTTTTCCCTTTATTGTACTAGGATTTTATAAGCCTACATAAATACATAGGTTTATGAATTCAAAAATGACATTCAGTGTGACATCATGTCACATTTGCATTAAGACGTTGAGTATAAAGTAAAAAACAAAGACAGACACACAAAAATGAACACTGAAAATGAAGATACGGAAAGTTTGACTGCAATGTAAACTGCTATTTTACAATTTGACCACAATTCCTCACGTAGGGATTATGCAGTATGCAATCCTTACTTGCTGATCCTTTGCACAGCAATGGATTAATTACTGTACCCATATCCTATTTTAAGTGCCAAACAATGAATACACAAGACAGACGACAGACGGACACTACAACTGAAATGAGACAATGGAGAACATTAGCTACTGCTTACTCCATGATGTCTGCATCAGATGTAATCGTATGCAAGTATGGAATGTTTAAAGTGTGTGTCGAATCGAAGCACATGTATAATCTCTCTTCATACATTTTAATTTACATTTTTTCAATCTCCACAGTTAGACAAAATACTCAGCCAGACAAATTGCTCGACTGGTGAATTTAACAATCTGTTTTATGTGAGAACATTCTCAAATGTATGAATTGTATCTCAAATTAGCCCAGTTTTAAGACATGTGCATATTTAGTATTCAAAGATGCCACAAAAACCCCACGGGGATGTTTGTCAGAGGTGCTGGGACACGTCAGTAATTCAAAAATGTATTATGTTATGACATTGAAATCCACAAGGCATTAGGATGAGCTGTGTCATGACAGGAAGGTCGTAGATTTTTGACGGAGGCTTCCTATTCAAACATGATATCTGGATTTTGGCGCAGGCACTGGGAGTAATCGACTGGGAAGTTGCTGGATGTGACGTTGTTGGCATCCAGACGCAGATGCTTCAGATGGGAGTAGTTACTGGGTCCAATGTACTTGCAGAAACTTGACAGATCGATCTCTGCAGAGGATCAAAATGGAGAAAAAGTTATGGCTATGGTAGAGAAACAGAATACTTTTTTCAACTACTTTTAAACCCCCTCGTGCTGAGAGTTTCAGGTGCAATGTTGTTCATCGTGATGTGAGTGACGTGTACGCTGTGTCTTTGCGTTGACGTTCTTTGTCATTCGATTGCATGACACATTTTAATTGTGTTCTGTGAGAAAGCAAAGGTCTGTTAGGGTTTGTGCAACGCAAATTTTATCATCTGGCAATTTACGCGCTGGTCCACGGGGACCCTACAAAAGATGATGGTAACCATGGAAACTTCCTCGAGATAATATAAGGACGTCCACTGGAACCTACATGTGAACTCAGTGCTCAAAGAATACCGGGAAACACAAACGAGGCTGACTTTCTACTACGAAAACAGAATGCTAGCTCATGTGCTCATCCATGGAATGCTGGGATGACACAGACCCTCGTTTATGTAGTGTAATGTAGTGCCACTCACTGTTGATCTCGTTGGCCTGGAGGTAGAGTTGCTCAAGCTGCTCGTGGATCTCAGGGATGGACTTCAGCTTGTTGAAAGACAGGTCCAACTCCACCAGAGATGACACATTGAAAACTCCAGAGGGGATCCCAGAGTCCACCAGCTTGTTGTGGGAGATCCTCAGGTACTGCAGTGAGGGAAGCTTGTTGAGGTATCCAGTCCCAACACTTTCAATGTCGTTGTAGTCAGCATACAGGATTTCCAGTGAACTGGGGACACCAGCTGGCAGCTTCTTCAGCTTGTTGTGGCTCACATCGAGGGACATCAGCTTCTTCGATCCTTTGAATGCCCCTGCAATGGCTTCAGAGGTGAGGTGATTGTGCTGAAGACTGATGAAGGTCAAATTTTCTTTGTCAGACAAGAGTCCAGAAGGGAACTTGGTCAACTTGTTGTGCATCATTTTCAGCTCATCAAGGGATTTTGAGGGAGGGATGATGGGCTCTGTGAGGTTGTTGTAGCTGAAGAAAAGTTTCTCCAGGGCAGACAGCTTGTCGATCGTTCCCTTTTCGATCTTACCGTTGGTGATCTGGTTGTTGTCAAGTACGAGCCAGCGAAGTTCAGCAGTGACATTATCAAACACTCCAGCCTTGATCTCTTCAATCTGGTTGTTCTGGAGGTAAAGGTACTTGATCCCGGTCGGGACAACAGGAACAAACTTGAGCTTGCGGCTGTCACAGTACATGGCAGAGGGGAAAGTCACTGGGCAGTCGCATTCCTGATGACAGTTGGGCCCTGAGGGTCCTAGCACGGAGACAGGCTGGTAGTCGTAGTCATAATACTGGCACAGGGCCACACTGACCAGTATGGCCAATAGAGGAACGTGTAGAGTACACATGGCTCTCCTGGAGATCCAATAGACAGAAAGGAAGGTGAAGCAGAATGATTAGAACTTGCATTCAAAGTGAGAATCAAACTGTTAATCTGAAAAATGACATTTGGTTAACCAGCAAACATTAGAATGTTTATAGTGCATAGTTGCATTAAAATGAAAACCTTTTGGTTTTTGTAGCTTTAGTGCAAGCCACACATATGTGTGTACTTTAGGTGAGGGCCTTTAGCGCTGCCATGTTTCGACAGCACATTTTGGTGTGGAACTTTACCATGTAGAAGAAGAAGAATGGCTCCAACCAAATAAACTACAAGCATAAACCAATGAAGAAACAGAAGGAACTGGCAGAGAGAGTGGAGAGAGTTGTGAAAGAGTGTTTACATCCTTTCTTGTACGTAAAGGCCACCATCGTTTCCTGATGTGTTTGGAAAAGGGGGAGTTTGTTGTACTCTACGACTGGACCTTTAAACCAATGCAACCAAGTTGGAGTTTGTGGTTTTGGGTTTGAAATATAACCTGCTCGGTGATAAAGAATTATTTTTTCTTGGTGTACAGCCTTTTTTTCATCAATCATTTTGTCAATCCTGCCAGACACCCAGTGGGTTAGATTAAATTAAATGTCAGCGTGCACAACGTTACATACTTAATGTATCAATTTATATGATCAGTCACTGTTAGAAAAAAAAAAGAGAGAAATGGAAAACGTCTTTGAACCAGGATTTAAAAAGATGTCAGTCCTGCCCCCAATGCGAATCATAGCCAACTGCCACACCCACTCTCCAGAGTGCGTTTGTATATAATCAATCAAGAGTTCACGTCAACCGACTGGACACCAGTGACTCCGAGATTCCTGGATTCAGTTTTCAGTTTCAAGCCACATCATTGATTCAAACTGCAGCAGCAGCACTTCATCTATCATCTGGATACATAAACCAGCAATGGGAGCAGTAATGCGATGCAGATGTTTCAAGAATACTAGGAATATACAGTATATATACGGGATTAAGGATTTACTAGAGAATTTAAATGTTTGTTTTATTTGGGGTTAGGGTGGTATAAATAAATCTGTAAACTAGGTGATTTCTGTTCTTTGTTAGGTTTATAAATAACCAACCAAACATAAAGTAAGAGTGACTAAGAGACAATGCAACACCAGAATGATGAATTCCAGATCCGTGAAAAATGCAGACACACACTGGATCCAAGTGAAACAGATTACTTTCCAAAGGCTGAAGTAACCAATGTTAAAAAGTCACCCTATTCCAATAAACATATGCACAATCAAGTCTAATCACGCCGTGCTCTTCGTTCAATATGCAAACTATTAAACTTATTACTCGTTCCATGCACTGATATTCTAATCTGCTCTGTTGGAGCACAAGACCGTGACCAAAGCGCCAGCTGTGACAGCTGATAATCCCATCCAGGAAAACAGAAATAAAGAGGAATAGTCAAACAGGAAATCACAAAGCCTCGCCACCATATGCAAGCTTACCTGTGCTTCTCTCTTTGCGTGTGTGGTGTGGGGTGGAGGGCCAGTAGGTTAGAACAGTGTGGTCAAAAGCTGGAGGTCTCTGGAGGAAAACACAGAGGGAAAGAAGGAGAGAAGGGGAGGAGAGAGAGCGCGAGAGAGAGGGGTAGACAGAGAGAAAGAGAGGGGAAAAAAGAGGAGGGGGTGGAGAGAGGGCCTCTCCTTCCTGGAGTTATTCAAGTCATCATATAAATTGAAGATGACATCATTATTAATGTTTGGCGGTGGAGCATCTTCCAAAAACAGTGGTCAACTAACCGTGAGCAGGTGCAACAGGACGTACGGAAACTGCACCGCGAAAACAACATTTGTATCACGGTGGCAACTTTTCCACCATTTCTGACCTTTGCAAATCAACCGTACTCTCATACGCTGCGTTGAACGTCTTCCCAACACTCGTCACAAACAAAGTGTTTGCAAGGCCACCTTTTGGAAGTGGGTCGCTGCGTGCACACATGCGCGCCCGCATGGAAAAGTCGGAGGAGCTGTGTCTGGGAAAATGATGCCTGGCTGCCGTGTAACCCAGACACCGGAGATGATGGAGACTGAATTCAAATGTGCTGCTCGAGCTGTGAACGGCTTTGGAAAATCTGACAAAACGGTTACAAGACGGCCAGAGACGACTTGCATAACACTTGACGCAGACTTGTTTTTTTTTTGTTTTTTTTGTTTTCGAACAAAGGAATGGCACTGTAAGCGGAGAAAGGCCATTTACAGCAGATCCAATCAATCATATGTGTTTTTCAGTCTTGCAACCCCATACCCCCCACACCCCACCCCACCCACATGTTCTTTAAAGTCTGTTTTCCTCTACGGTGTGAGAATAGGTAGACAAAATGTTTATAATGGGAGAAAAGTGGGAGAAAAATGGCCAAATGTTTCCTCCATTTGCCCGGTGGACATCCGTCATGCCGCCGGGGTCATGCTGAGCATTGACTCCTGGGTTGAATTGGTCGCGGTGCGGTCTGTTACTCTACTCACATACCACACTGAGAGACCATCTTGTGGAAAACCTTCATTCTTCACATTCTAATTCAAACTCTTCGACATGCTAGAGAATAGCGTGGCCCACGGCTTCTTCTTTTACTCCCACACCAGATAACCATTTTAGCAACCACTCCCAGAATCACTTCACTCTTTCATTTGAAAAGTCATTTCACCCATTTCGATTAGTTATTGTTGAATTAAAAACAAGTTTGTGAGTCACTTGGTCGCCCTCGCCTTCCAGCTTTATCCTAGATACATAGATAGATTGACTGGATTATGCGTGTTACACTCAAGAAGGCTAGACCCAGGCTAAACTCTGTACCATCTGCCCGATGGTTAACATACTCCATACTGACATTGCAGAACATGGGATTCTCTTATGTTGGAATACATGCTGCTCAAAGATGGACAGGAGACTTTATTTACATCGCATTGCATTGGATTGCATTGGCTCTAGAGGCTGCAGAGAGGCTCCCAAACCCCACAGACATCCCATAGCGTCTAATGACACCCTCCAACATAAAACATGATTGTATGATTGCATCCATACAGGCGCTGTCTCTGCAAAAGAAATAAAATAAAATGCAATCCCTCGTGGCGTCGTAAAACAAACCAATCAACATGTGTGTTCCAAGTAAACATGCTGCCAGCGTGTACAGCCAAACGTTGTAGGATCAGAGATTAGCTCGACTACTTTCTTTTTTCCGGGTGGTTTGCTAATCAGGTGGTCTGTGTCACACCAATTCCCAAATTGACCGACCGTGATGCCGGTGTTTAACCCACATTCGGGGACAGAGCTCACAAAATTGAAGAGGAAATAGGAAAGTGGGGGGGGTTAAGGGTAACATTTGGCATTTACTGACCCAAATGTTCTACATCTGTTAGCTCTTTGTAGCCACATTCTCTGTATCCCAACTGAATTTTGACCCACTTAATGACTCACTAGTTCTTTTTCTTTCTGTCTCTGTACTTCGAGCACAGACAATTCTTTCTATCATGAGAAGTTTGTAGAAATGTCTCCATCTTTGAACGCTCACGGGTTTCTCGTCTCGTGGTAAGCCCGATTCTTTCGAGAGGATTGTTTTGTTTTCATGCAAATGGTCTTGAATCTTCCAACCTTTCACACAAACCCCAAACGGCACAGATTCTTGGATTATAAATCAGGATCCACGCTTGCCAAGTGGCTAAGCCTTAGCTTCCATTTTATTTATGCTTTGTTCGCCCTCTTGTTTGCTTGAGTCTTACACCACAGGACTTTCTATGTCAACCTGACAACTCATGTTGGAAAACAGAAACCAGATGTGTGTAACCTCTGTGTTACATAACGCGTCACAACATATGGCTCATGTCCTTCATGTTGATACCACCTTTTTTTTTTTTGACCTGCTCATGTAGATACTACACTACTACACTTTTTTTAAATTAGTTTTGGCCTCTTATTACAATTTTGCTCCCAGGAATAATTGGTTAAACAGGCTAATTGTCTTTCATTAATGACGACATTGTCGTTGTAATACAGTGGACAAACCCCTCAGATGGAGCAACCATCTGCTCCGTTGTTCCAGACACAGATCCTTCGTCAGCAATTTCTCCTTAAAAATATTTATTTCCTTGGGGTTGGTGTGTTTCTTTTACCCCTGTTACAGGCAGTGTTTTTGTGTGAACCCAGACTTAAGCTGTTCCAGATTGTTCATACAGTGGAGGCTGGAAAGCAAACATTCTGCAATTTTGCTTAGTCACCGGTGCTCCTCCATGAATGTCTTAATGTCCATCTTGTGCTCTCACATCTCTTCCGTTAAACCAGACGGCAGACGTTGGCGCTCTACCTTTCTTTCCTAAAGCTTTGGTTTTATTTTTAACAGTAACTTTCCTCCCGCAGTGACGCCAAGTTAGGTTTTATAGTTTAATATTACACAATGTTTTGCGTTGAATTTGACCAGCAACTCGTCAAGAAGTAAGAATATGCCGCTGTGGACGTTGAACCAATCATATAATTTAGTCCACATTCGTGAACATGACATACCAGGCATGGGACCATACCACTTTTTTGTGTCCGATATGATACCAATATCACAAATTTGACCATCTACCGATACCAATATTAGTCCGATATCGTCATTTTAGACCATTAAGATTTATGAGCTATGAAGTTTGTGAAGAAACAAACGGTCCAAACATGACTCAGCTAAAATGCTTTTGCTGATGTGATATAGGATATAGGATTTTTTAGATTGTATTGGTTTTTATATTTATATCTATCCGATATCCGATCCAGTGATTTTGACCAGTATCGGACACAATACTGACACTGATTCTCTAACCCTCGACCCTGCGTCTCGGCAGCGAAGGGAAAGAGTTAGAGTTAGCGCTACCGTTGTTGGGTCCCAACAACGGTAGAAACATCTGAAACGTCTGGCCCTGCTGACCTGAGACCTCGGAGTCCGGGTGTAAAGCTGTAGCAGGTCAGAGATGTCAGGAGGAGCTTGACCATGCAAGGCTCTAAAAGTTAGGGTCGTTATTCAAAAGGTAACGTGGGAAAGCAAAATCGGACCGGCTGAATGTCGCAACCAGTCTAGCGGAGACCATTAGGGGTGAAAATTCACCGGTCATAAGTGAAGGGAGGCTAAAAGAGGCATGGTGTGCGCTACCATGTGTGCGTTCCAGTTAAGAAGCCTTGGGTTAGGGTTCTGGACGACCTTTCAGAAGAAGCGAAAGGACCTTTGTGCTGTTGCATTAGAGGAAAGAAGGTTCATTTGTAAGTAATTATCACTTCAACACTGTTTGATGCTATATATCATCAGCACAAAGGTGGTAAGACACATCATAACCTCTCAAAACATGCAGGACGATGACGACCAGGATTGGGGAAACACTGGTTTATATCAAATCTCGGGAAGCAGACGAGATTGTGTGGAAGTTGAAGCTCAAACGTCTTGAACTACAACGAAATGACAAATGACATTGTTTGTGGATGCTACTGCACTGATAGAGATGCACAGTGTTGTCAGTCTGCCCTGATCACCATGCAGTCAGCTGATAACGAGGAGCACCTGGCCTGCGTTAAGTTCAGGTGTTTTCAGACTTGTGTGTCACAGATAAAAAGGGCAGACGCTTCAAAGCGCTGGGGTCAGGAGTTTGGGGTCTGGTTTTAATCCTGTGTTCTGTTAAATTCTGGTCTGGTTTGCTTGTTTTAAAATGTGCATTAGTGGGTTAGTTAGTGGTAGAACACTGGACTGCTTTAATGTTTCTCTCTTTTGTTTGAACGCTTTAAAGCTGTCATCGCCATCCCATGTTATCTTCAGTGGCTCTTTGTTATCAGTGTTTCTACTTTGTTTTTAAGGGGAAAACTACCAAGCTTTGGCGTTTGCATTAGAGACTGAGAAGTCCATCTCATTTAACCCATAAACAACAACAACAACAACAACAATAAACACCAAAATATGAGCGTTTAATTGTAAAGGAAGGATTTTATTGTGTTTATCTTGCCTTATAGTTATATCTACGGGGGAATTATTTACACTTAAAAGTCAATCAGTTTTGCTAGTGGGTGGAAACAAGAAGCCTAATAAGGATTGAGGCCAGGAAAAAGCTCCTTGTGTACCCTTAAGCTGGATTTATAGGCAGAAATGAAACATGCTACCCTTACGCATGTTTATATAAGTGAATAGTTGCTTTAAAATAAAAGCAGAGGCTATAACACAGGCCACCGTAGTTCCTTGACACACACGGGAGAGCGAGGAGTGAGCGGAGGTTTGTCACAATTTGCAGTCTCACTACTTCTGGCTAGTTCTTACACTCTGGGCCTTATTTTTACTTTTTAAGTAAAAACACCCCAATCCTTGTGAATGGACACCAAAGAGCAATGATGTTCATTATGCAGTTCAGTGCATCGTCTTCCCTACAACACGCCGCACATGAGCATGAACCGCCTGCGACACTCGTGCACAGATCTAAGCAGGCATATTAGCAGACGGAGGATATTCTTGGATGTCTTGGCACGCACACACAGAGGCTTCTAATAAAATCTCAGACATCACCCAGACAGACTGACACCACCTCCTGTTCCTACCATGTGCTCGTGTGGCGAGCGCTGCACTTAAGAGATGCTCATCCACGGGGACGACGATAAGGACAAGTGATTCCCTCACATGTCGCTGCTGTTTCTAGAATCACAGATCTGTGTTGACACGTCACTCACTTGAGATCGTCTTGCATTTGCAGGAGTAAAGTCAGGATTTGCAGCCGTGAAGTTTTGCAGCACTGAAGGAGCTCGGGTTACTTTGCTTGCATAAGTGTCACAAGGCGGCCAGTGAACCCACAAACACACTCGTGTGTGTGTGTGTGTGTGTGTGTGTGTGTGTGTGTGTGTGTGAAAATCTCATGCATTAACACGTAAATATTGGCCGCGAGCCTAAAGCAACAGCTCTAAGTGCTGATAGTCGCGATGGAAGATGGATGATGAGATGGAGTTGCATCTGTGTTGGCAGGGAAAATGCAGACAGTGTTGTACTGACAACGGCCACATGGGGGCAACAGACTGAAGTACAATCGCGCCTGCTGTGTCGGTGCTGGGATGGCAGCCAGAGGTTTAACACTTGTGCTTTTCAGTCTGTCCTTGTCTCAAAATAAACACGTAGATAGATAAATAAACAAATAAAAGAGGCATTAAATCAGGCCAGAATCATTTTTCTGTTTTTAATAAAAGTGTTTCTTCAAATCGGACAATTAATGCCAGTGTTAGATTCATTATATCATCTTTTATTTGTGTGTTGTTGTGTTTTCCAGCCCAAAGTCTCCATTTTAAGTCGAATTTCTCATTTCCGTTGTTGCTGAAATCACTGCTGCTTATGGACTTTTGATGCTAGGTGAATTATTAGGCTCTATACAATACGAAATCTCGATGATTAAGATTTACGACGTGTTTCAGGAGCGGGAGTCTCAACCACTTCACGTCTCCAGGGAGCTCTGCTTTTTTTTTTTTTTTTTCTTCCTCCTCCTTAAACCAAAATATCTCCATTACAGTCACGTCAATGACTGAAGGACCATAAATCACTGAAATGGTGCTTATGCAAATATTTGTCTTTCCCCTTCACGCCAACACCACAGAACCCATCGATATGAATTAGACTTAATGTGGCATGGATGGCTCAGTGGTTGACATTGTCGCCTCGCAGCAACGAGGCTTATTATTATTATTATTATTGTTGTTATTATTATTATTATTATTATTATTATTATTATTATTATTGTTGTTGTTGTTGAAGCAGTGCATGCACACAGTCCCGCTGAGACTGTGGAGTTTGCATATTCTCCCCGTGTCTGCGCTGTTTGCTCTGCGAGCTCGAGTTTTGCAGCCAACAAACCATAGACGTGTGGGACCTGAGAGACACATGAATGCAGTTGTCTGTCCATATATGTGTGTGTGTGTGTGTGTGTATATGCAGGTGAGAGAGAGAAAGCACTATAATTGCATACAGTACATCCTGTAAAGGACCTGTCCAAAGTGTATCCTGACTCTCTAGTTAGTTTTTAGAGTGATTCAATAACGAGAGTCTGCCACCGATTTCATTCACAACTGTCGCTTGTATATAAAAAGATGCCGGAATCGAACCCCTTTTTTTTTTTCTCCACTCATTTCAGAGGACAAAAACGACGTGGGCGTGAACATCTGCAGCGTGACTCATTGTTACCAGATGTGAAATCCGTTTGCCGCTGCTCTGACCCCCTTTACATGAATGTCCACTGATGTGACATTTAATTCTCACCTCCAGTCCCTTTTCTATACCTCCTTCCTCTTCTTGCATTATGTATAAAATACAAGTTCTGGTCATGACATCCATCAAAAACCCGCTACTGTTTCCATTAGTATTTTTATTTTGTTCAGGACACCGTAGCTGGAGCCCCTGCTCCTTTGTGGGGTTGGGGAGAAAAAAGAAAGAGGAACACCTTTTTATTTTTGCTGATATATTAAGTCTGGCGCTTATGATAAGTGCTTGTGCCTTTTAAGTGAAGAGAGTTTTTTTTTATACAGCATTTATATACAGCGTCTATACATACAACATCTATACCACTGTGGGCGCGATGGGCATGCCGGTCCAAAGAAAACACCCTCCAAGTTTGCTGTACTTTTTGAAACAAAACAAACAATAACAAAAAAATAAAATAGAAGGCAAAGAGCAGGGAAACATCGAGAGAGACGAACATACACACAGGCATTAACAAGAGATTCCAGAAAAAGCACCAAATTGAAAGAACAAAAAATAACAGCATGCATATAAATCTTTGGGAATGGCCTCTGTTTTAAAACATACATGGTTTATTCTATATTTTCAGAAGCTATTTTAATCCTTTTTTTTTTTTTCTTTTAAAAGAAACAACATACACAGGAACAGGGCAACAGGATGGAATGTGATGGAAGAAAAAAACATCCAGAACTGAGAAGCACAACACAATGAAAGAGATCACAATGTGATAGAAGTCGTCACGGTTGCCTTTTATCTCTACTTGAATCGAGCACAATACAAATAGAAAACTCGTGGGGGGCGGGGGGTTCGTTCATGGAGTGCAGCGTGGCAATCGCACACTCTAAACGCTATTCCTAGTACACACAGGTAACATCTAGTACATTCTCTTGTACCGCAGCTGTTAAAAGGCATTTGTAAAAACACAAGTTGACCCCGTCGCTGCCTGCTCTACAGGCCAGTCAGTCCTACAATGGATAAAAGGTCATAAGAGGTGGGATTATCACATGAATATGTCATATTCCACATAGAAATCTTTCTTTTTCTTTTTTTTTTTTTGGTCAGGGTTTCACGTCCGAAGTTCAATTTATCCGTTGCATGTTTTTTTTTTGTTTTTTTTTCCTGCACGTAATTGTGCAAAACGAAGGCTAAACTGGTCCTATAATTACTGTGCTGTGAGTGAGAGCATCACCATCGTACGCCGGTGTTTGCCGTAAGCTGTGTGTGTGTGTGTGTGTGTGTGTGTGCTACTGTCGCACCAACCTCGAAGCTAAATAGTGAAATTGATATGTTTCAAGGTCCATGTCCACTAAAAAATATGATGTGTGTCAATGAGATTTTCTTTTTTTGGGGGGGAGGGAGGGGGGAGGCAGTGTTGGTGGGGGTGGGTGGTCAAACACGCACGCTTACAAAACTTTCACACACTCGTTCACAAACACACACACGGTCTTTGCGGAGGCGCGCCGCCGGGGGACGCTCTACTTCTTCCTGTAGTTGCCGAGCTGGATGGCGGAGCGGTCGAAGACGCAGCGGAAGGTGATCGGCTGAACCTCCCAGTACGGCACGGGGTTGCTGAACAGGCTGATGCCAGAGTACATCGCCTTCTTGGTGTTGAAGCCGGGAGGACAGAAGTCCTCTGTTCCCACGGCGGCAATCTTGTTGGCGTGGAGGTAGACCACCTAGAGGGAGAGGGATTGAAATCATAACAATGTTTAGTCACGGCAATAATTAAAGTCATTCTGAAAATAGAGCCCATAGAGGAGGACGATACGACGCATGTTTGACTACACACAGAGGAAAAGGAAAATGATATAACCCTCCGCTACACTAGGTGGCGATATACCCTGCCTCAAAAACACTATATTTTATTGTTTGAAAATACACTTGCTCTTTGCGCTCCCTCATTTGTTCTCTACGCTCCCTCACTTGTCATTTGCGCTGTGGTTTGTTTGTTTGTGGGCGGGCCTTAGGAAGCTGCCTGCTGATTGGCCACTGAGTTTTGGAGTGACAGCTCCAAAAAACCTCATGTATGAACTTACAAAATATTATATTCTGTGAGCTGGAACAACATTAATGTGATTTATCCCGTGGGTTAGGAGCTGTGGATACATGCAGTCATAATTTAACTTTGAGTAGTTTGATTTAGTACAATATCAGTAGGACTAACGTGTTTACTTGTATTTTATAGGAAACCTAACATTATAGTTTGTTTTGTTTTTTTCTTATTTTATTATGCAAACACGTGTGTTTGTAGAACATCTTACAGCACTTAAGAAGGGCACGACAACAAGGCAACAAATTCAGTGAAGAAGACACCGCGAAGCCAGCGGATCCAAAACCCTCAATTAGGCACATCATAACGAATAACATTTGTCATGTTATCCGATTTGAATTACACCAAAAACAAGTTTGTAAGAAACAAAGACGAAGAACATGACTCTTGTGAGTACATTTAAATAATCCTGCACTCATAAATCTAGTATACCACTTGAATAAAGGTATACAAGACACCAGGAAGGGTTTGTTTACACTTCTGCCTCTACAAACAAACTAAGTGAATCCAGGTGAGAATTTGGGTTGACTTGTAATCGGGTAAATGTGAAATGCAGCAAAGTAAACTCTCCCAATATGGTTTACATCAGAGACAATGAGCTGTGTGTGTGATCGCACCGCGGGAGAATGAACTATGTGATTTGAGCGAGTTAATTTGCTGGAACGAGATGCTGATCCTGTGACACGAGGACTGTACCTGGATGTACTTGTGGTCGGGCAAACCAGGAGGAACGCTGGTCATGATATTGTTGTCCAGGTGCAGCTCGCGCAGGTGGGGCACGTTAGCCAGGGTGCCGTTCTCCACGGAGCTGATCTCATTGTAGCTCAGACCCAGTCTGCAACGAGAGTCAGCCGCTTGTTTAGGAACAAAAGCACAAAAACGAGACTGCGACTTCTTCAGCTTTGGAAAATAACAAACACAAAATCAAGTCATAACAAAGCCCTCTCTGCTCTCGCCGTGGCATCTTTGGCGTAATCTGAACAGTGATCCGATAAACACAACGCAACATAGTTTGATAAACAAAAACAGTTATTTTGACTATCCGAAACCTATTGTTTAGGTTTCAGGGTTTCTGATACAGAGACACCAGAACTGGCAACCAGAGGCATGTCAATCCACATAATAAACACATGCAAAGCATGAGAAACTCAGATAAGAAACATGAAATGCTGAAGCAATATGCCAATATGAATCGTGACAAGATGGAGGAATTTACAGCCATCTCAGTAACAATGACACCTAAGAGATGTTTGGCAACTTAATTTTATGCATGTTATTCAAAACATATACACATATCCTGTTGAGGGACCAGAAAAAAAACTCCCGCAACCCATCTGTGGGTCCCGACCCAGTCTTTGGGAATCACTGAACAAACAAGGGAACAGAGCCAGTGGCTCGACCACAGCTACTCTTAGTATTAGCAGTGCAAATTCATCAGAAGATTTATTGTGATCGTCAAATGACAAGGTTAGTGTTTCGAAAAAGGAGGATTAAAATCTCTAGTACTTAGCCAGGTTCTTCAGGCCTTTGAGGCTGCCAGATGTCACCTTGCTGATCTTGTTTCCGTCCAGGTGGAGCTCAGAAAGAGAGCTAGGCAGACCTGGCAACCCACAAGTTGAACATTATCATAAATACCTCAAGACTCACCACGTAAATAGATTGCATGCAAAGGCGTTTCCTCTTAGGCGTCATTTCGCGACATACACATCGACATCTTCTCAAAGTGTTTTCGTTCATTTTGGAGCGACAGAAGCGCGCACTTTTCAAGATAAGTCGCCAAGCTGCGAACCTTTGGGGATGTCTGTGATGTTGGTGTCTGCGATGCGAATGTAGGAGACTCTCTTCAGGTCAGCGAAAGCACCGGCTTCAATGCCGGCACTCTTCAGAGGGTTGGATCCGAGCTCTGAATGAAAAAAAGAAGAGAAACTTAAGATCACAGGAAGATAAAGAGAGACAGAGAGAAATAACAGCAGTATTGGATCACTTCTATGAGGTTTATTCCCCTCCTGGTCTGTTACGGGAACATGGGAGTCACAAGTAAACAAAGTCTTGGGCAAGAGAATGGCTTGTGTTTACAAATGAGATTCCACACCAGATTCTCCAATTTGTTACAATGGGACCATAATTCTCATATCCTTGAATTTTAAGTGACTGAATCCACTTTTAGTTTAAACTATGCCAAAAAACGATTTGTGAAAAGGGAAGTAAACAGTTTTCAGATAGTTGATCAACACTGAGCAAAGCCGTATACTCTATGTCCAAGTGCTGAAACAGTGCAGCATGTCATGTACGTGTCACATTGGCACAAGATCACTTTTTGATCAAATAGTTGCAGGAAATAGTCAGCGCCAAGACCAAAACTAAGGAACCAGCCACGGCATTTGAATTCCCATTGGTTACGGTCCTATTTGTGCTCCCCTTTGAGTTGAAAGAAGAAAGAGGCACAACGAGGCACTTAAAACATCTTTCGGATGCGTTAGAACGAGACATCTTCTGAGCACATGTCCGTTGTAATGGCCCTAAAACGTCAACTTGGATCAAAAGAGACTGAACCAAATTTAAAGAAAAGGCTATGTGAAGCTTTTCCCTGTTATTCAGAGGCATTTTAAGCTGTCGCCTCTGCCGTTCCCCTCCCAGTGTTTGGCACTACTCAAATAAACAAATCAGCATGTTTTTGGAGTTCATACCCATGACGATGACATGGGACATGCCCTGGAAGGAGGCCTTCTTGATCTTAGTGATGGCGTTCTCGTGGATGCGCAGCTCCTGCAGGCTCTTGGGCATGTTGGCCGGCATATCCTTGAGCATGTTCTTAGACAGGTAGAGGCGCTGCAACTTGGTCAGAGGGCTGAGGGCCTTGGCGTGGATGACTGTTATTTTGTTGTTCACCAGGATCAGAGCCTAAAATCGAGGGAGAGATTAGATAACAATATCCTTACAGCACTGACTTGGGAGCAAAACTGAACTAACAAAAAACAGTTTTTCCAGCACCACGTGTTGGTGGTCAATGAACTGCTGCATGATTGGTATGCTCACACTCACAGGGGCTCACCACAGCCGTAGCGAGCATCCTGGTCTCCGGCCAAAACAGTGGACGCTGCAGTGCTTTACTTACCGACAAGAAGCACTCAAACAAGGTAATTCAAACAACACTCGAGCCTTGCTCGATGACGGTCACTTTCCTCTTTGGCCAAATGTGCTGCGGTTGATGAAAGTTTATTTTTATTTTCCAGTTGCAGTCCGTGTTGTGCTGGGAGTCAGTCATTTGTTGATATTAGCAGACTCCATTTCAACCCAAACAACAACTCATTTTCTTCTCGCTACTTGCTGCTTCGGTAGCAGTGGTTGGAAGTTGGCCACTGATGTTTACCTGAGGCATACGGTAGCGTGCATAACATCATGGAGCAAATCCCTCACAATTCCTACATCATGGATCATTGGCAGGTTCATCATCTGCCCTGCTGCACTGGTGATGAGTGGTGCCCTGAAGGCCAGCACGTGGCCGGTGGGCAGATCTACTGGAGCGGCTACAGAACCTGGTGTTCCCATTTATATTCCACAATGAGGCATTACAAGAACCAGGAGGAGACCCACGCAGAGGCAGAACAGAGTGGACCTTCACGTATGCAATAAATGGTGTCCATATCCCAGGTCTGGAAGGCCCCAACTCGTCCTTCTCAGCAGGTACAATAGAACAAAACCACCAACTCACTACTGCTTCTCATCTGCGGGCAGAAGGTCCCAAGCCGCAGGCCTCGCCCACATCCTACTGCCTGCGGCTGCAAAACAGCAACAAGTCGGTAATGGGATGCTCAGCTCAGAGTTGAGACCTGCCAGACTCAGAGGATGGATCTGCCATTCTTCTTTCTGTCCATCAACAGCTCTCCTCCTGATTCTCCCTTCTTTTCACTTGCGGATTTAGATGAGAACAGTGAACCAGTGATGAACCACTCTAGAGTTTACTTGCAAGTGGTCTGAGACCACCTTTTGGTCTACATCAGATGTCTGACCCAAACAACCACTACTTAAGGGATAAACGCACCAGGGTTCCATTCAACCACACTAAACAAGGCTGATGAGAACCACACCCTTACTCTCATGTGGATTACTCTGAAGTACTGGGACTGTAAAATATGTGTACTTCTCAAAAATGAGACATATTGAGCCCAGCAGCTGTTAGATACTGCAACCAGGAGCCTACTCTGTCGAGATGGAGGGTGAGGTCTGGCGCCGCCATGACTTACAGTATCTCTAATGCATTTTTCAAAGGAATTTTTACTCCCGCTGTTCCTGTCTTGTGTAAGCAAGCTGATGTTAGGTATGTGGTCCATTCCACTCAGGAGGACTGTTGCATTACAGCGAAAACAGCTCTGACTGTCAGACAGAGGTATTTACTGCGAGCATGATAGCTACAGGAGTTTAGAGGTTAGCACGCGCGTGTGTGTGTGTGTGTGTATAAGGCCAGTGGGTGAATAGTTTCCATGCACCTGGAGACTGGGGCATGTGGAGGTGATGGGAATCCCTGTCTCTGGATGGGAAGTGGGGTGAGGGTGTTGTGTAAGATCTGAGGGAGGAGGAGGAGGAGGAAGAAAGATCTCTGGTGGAAGGCCGTGTGGGCTTATTGATTAGATTTTACTGTGTGTGCTGCAAAGTGTGAGTCAGTGTTTTGGCAACGCCTCATCACAGCTGGTTATTATCTGTGGACACACACAGACACATTATACTACAAATATGCTGTACCTCCTCCCTTCATGTAGAAGAGGGGTTGTAGTGAGTGTGATGGTTATGTTGCCAGTAAACGGATGGACGTGAAAAACATCTCTTACATGCAGTCCTTTGAGGTTCTTGAAGTCGTTCTCCTTGATCTCAGTAATCTTGTTGTTCTGCAGGTCCAACAGGGTGGTGTCATCAGGGATGTCCCCGGGAACTGCCTTCAGACCTGGTGGACAATTTTGTACAACAGTCTTTAAGTAGATGTGGGCCACAGCCATGAAAACCATTAGAGTGGTGTATGATGGAAAAATGGGGTTTGATGTGAAGTGGTGACAGCGCTGTTTCAGGGGATGAGTGGCTAACCACATTCTGACCGTAGCAAGAAATGGACACAAAATGGTATGCAGAAAATGTTCCATTCAACAAATCACAGTAACATCAGAAATAATAAAGTGTGTTTATTGCAAAAGTGTAAAGTAAAAAGTTTGGGATTGCCAAACTGCATTGTGGGTCCACTGCGTGTATAGCAAAAAAAAAATTGAGGAATGTTAATCTTTTCAAGATTTGGTGCGAGTGCCGGCCAAGTTTATGCTTTCAAGCTCAAACACACCGTCCAAACGGAGCTATCGGACAAGACTGTGTTTCTTGTTTGTAGGTTAGAGTGCACTCATGATGGGTGACACACCGCTAACTGCCAACAGCCACGTACATCACCGGCATACCTGAGTGTGCCGTAACTGTCTCCTGCTTTTAGGATTGGGTTTCTTGGTAAGCGGCTCCGTTCTAACATGAAATCAAATCAATCAAAATGTCCAAAAGTGGGCTGGACAATATTAGAGAAGACCACCCCTACAATGTTCTTAACCCGAGAACACTAAGTTGCATGGGTCCTTGGGTACCTTCATGCTGTTTACTGACAAAAGTAGGAGTGTTTCCCTGACCCCATCACTGTGTTCGGGTGATTTTCACCCGACGTTGGTGATAGAGGGTAATATTTTTTTAGGCTGTACCTTCACCAGACAAGGCTCACATGTATATACACATATATATATGTATATATGTGTATATATATATATATATGTGTGTGTATATATATATATATATATGTATATGTGTGTGTGAATGTGTGTATATATATATATATATATATATATATATATATATATATATATATATATATATATATATATATATATATATATATAAAATTTAAAAAGAAATCAAAGCAAAGAACATATAGAGATTTTAAATGAAGTACTTGGAGACTCTTAAGTCTACTCAAGGACCAACTGTTATGTAGTCCAAGAAAGTCCATCCTGGAAGTGCAGGAGAAGGAGTTTAATAGCATTTACACTGAAATAACAGGGTCTGCTTACAGAGGACCATGCTACATAAAGTCTCAATGACGGGAACTTGATGCAGAGTTGGTTTTATAGTGACATTCTTCATGAACCAATTTACTGTTGTGCCCTGTGGAACATATGGTTAAAAAAAAGAAAAAAGGACCTCAAAACTAATTTCCTTTTGGGGGGGACTCTAAGGTACCATCGCGATTTAAGATGACACATGTTTTTTGAAGGAGGCCAGACATTTTTCTTCTCTGTGTATGCGTGGTGAGACAAATAAAACACACACACACACACACACACACTTAAGATTTATAATGCGCAGTTTACATTTCAGAGGAAGAGGCGTGGGGTAAACTGTTTAACAACGGAGCTCAGATCCCTCATTGCCTCTCCGCATACATGCAGCACATTACAAACTGTATGTCTGGACAAAAAAAAAAGGTTGTGATGATTTCACCCAAACATTGCGTCCAGCTAGGTTTTAGCTTTAGCTGTCGACTTTCCCAGCTCTGCATGTGGACGAGCCACAAACCATCACAGCTGTTTGTGGTCGCCGCCGTCATTACAGCACCACACAACGTACCTCTATCTGTGTATGCTGCAAATTCTTTCTTATTGTTCTTCTCCCGGGCCCGACTTTCTCAGCCTTTTCCCGCTGCAATTTGGAATATTCTATTCTTTTTTTTCTTTTCTTTGCTAATCTGTTCTCCATTTTTGTGGCAACGCAAAACCACACAACTGGAATCGCCTGTAGCACACTTTGTTCTCACCATTGTACACAGTTTAAATGGGTCTGTAAAACTGGGTCTATTGTCACCCAAACTACAGGACCTGATGTAGCAGTTTCTTTCGCAAAAATTGTAAAAATGATTGAAATATCCAGGACTGGGACTTTAAATCTTGCCCCAATGGTCAGCATTAATCAATCTGCTTCAGACTGGACTAGGCCGGTCTGGACTGGACTCCTATCAGCTCCTCCTGACAGTGTTATGTAATATCCTGCCTGTGCACGTCTGGGAAAAACATGTTAATGTGGCTGTGTCGCCAAAGGCCTGATCGTCTCACGCGTTAGTTTTTCGAGTATGTCTGGACTTTTTGGTTGGTGGCGTGAGAGAGTGAGAGAGAGAGTGAGTGAGTGAGTGAGTGGATGTGACTGTGTGATTTGGTGATTGTGCCATCTCAAATTACACAGAGGAACTGTAAATGTAACAACAACACATTTTAAACTTCTTCCTGGAAGTTTTTTTTTGTTGTCTAAATTGGGGGTGGCGCTGATAATGAGCAGACTCCTTCTGTCTTGACCAGGCCTGTGTGTGTGTGTGTGTGTGTGTGTGAGTTCAAATATATACAGGTCTGAATCATGTGTGTGTGTGTGTGTGTGTGCGTGCATGCCAGCAGGTCTGGGGAGCAGATGAAGGCTTGGGGCCAACCCTGCTAACGCCGGAGTCGAAGACCCAGCCAATGAGCTTCATCTCGGGGGGGGGAAAGTGCTGCTGCTGCTGCTGGTGCTGGTGGGGCCCCAGCTGCAGCACTGATGTAATGGAACCAGTGTTTTTTTTCTATCTTTCTCCAACTGTTTGTGTTTTTGTCTCTTGACTGTTAGCTACCTGTCCATCTGCCGGCATCATGTTTACTTCTAACGCTGTTTCTCGTCCTGTGATTCATTTCCTTTTCACCAGATCCCCTTTAGCCTGATAACTGAAAGTGGTTCTAAGTAGTCTCTCTTCATTTTGTCCCTCATCTGTTTCAGTGAAGCCGTGGCCCCTCCCATCGCAAACAAACAGCCGAGCCGAGCGTTTTTTTTTTTTATGTAATACACAAGAATAAATGAGGTCAAAGGCTTTTTTTTCCTGTGGCAAACTTTGCGAGATGACTCAAGCACTTTTAATTGCTATACATCAGATTGAACAAACAGAGCTGATAAACTCCAGATACTGACGATGACACTGAGTAAACTGTTGTGACTGCGCCCGGGACAAAGTGCTGACAAATTCTTGCCTGAGGGGAAGAAAAAAAAACTATTTTCAACGTCTGAGGTGCAAGGATTTGTTTAAGCGTCACCATTGTTTAAGGGAAAGGAGAAAAAAAAAAGCCTTTCTGCCCACAGTGAGGAAATAATGTGACCGTTAACGAGGAAGTGGAATACGGGACTCACATCTGCGAGCGTTTAACTTATCAACATTTGTGTCATGTTCTCTGGGAGACTCTGTAACACAACACACCGACCGATGACCCCGTGGGTTTGGGTTGGGTGGTGGAGACAGACCGGCTCGTAAACTCTGTCACTTAAAAAACCCACAAATGTCACTCACCACAGTAAAAGTATCGCAGACGCTGCCTGACCGGAAGACAGTGGACATTTTGGACTTGTTCGTCTTTTCATTAAAGGCTTTCAATGCGAAAAATTTGTTACTCTAACTATCTCTAAGGAGGATAATGTGACGAAGAAGACGGGTCTGTTCTCACCGAGGTCAGAGCACTGGATCACACGGAGGTGGCACTGGCATCTGAATGGGCACTTGGGTCCCTCGGGCATGGCGGGCACGGTTAAGTCTGGAATCAAGCCCGATCCCGGCTCATCCTCCAACATGAAGTCCAGGAAGCCGGATTGGCGGAAGGGCAGGGCCCAGCAGGCGGTGACCAGGAGCAGAGAGAGACAGGCCGACCTCATGGTGCCGCAGTGCAAGCAGTGGAGCCTGGAGGACGAGAGGACACAGTTTAAACGTTTGGCCTGGAGACACCGTCTTCCAAAATAGTCCGTGTAACTATCTGTTTGTGATTTAATGTTATAATCTCACAAAAGTACAAGGAGGATAGGTTTTCAGCGTGGCAGGGGTTCAAAGAGAGCGCAGAACATCAGACGCCAGGTGACGTCCCCGAGAGGCAGAGGTCGACGGTGAAGGTCAGAGGTGAAGGAGATGAACGATTGGGTCAAACAGTTTAGTGAAGCGAGCGGTTAACTGTTGATGTTGTGCAGAAGGAGGAAGACCGAAATCCCGTATACACAAACAAAAAAGAATAGAATTGTATTGTCTGGAACTGGAGGAACATTTTCTTTGGGTCAAGATTAAGGATATAAAGATACATTTATAAGCAACAAAGAGTCGTAATAGAAGCTGAAAACCTGCTTCTGGTCTCTATAATACATGTAAAGCCGATATTTTGTAACTTCTGTCCCAAATCACTGGAGCTACTTTCCTTTAAGAGTCCCCCAGTAATGTTTCCACTTCAAACTACCTTAGCCACAGCGAAAGGAAAACAACACAAGCGGCTGAAACGAGGAACATCTGCGTTAGCTTTCACAGGCGCACACACACACGGGAGACATTTTCATGGCTGTAGGCTACTGCATTTTCTAATTCTGCGGTAATGAATCACAGCGATCGTGTGTTTGCCAAGAACTTCACCGTGTCATTGTGTTTGTGTGTGTGTGTGTGTGTCGGGAAAGTACAACAAAGTTGCATGAATCCTGTGTCATTGCTTCCTTTAACCGTCTGTTTTCAAAGACACAGCCTCTCTCTCTCTCTCTCTCTTATTCAAATCCAGTGCGGACATCCACGAAGACTCCTTGACCTTTTACACACACACACACACACTGAGTCTCAAAGACCTAGCAATCTGCTTGTCAAGCGTAAAGCCAAAAGTTGCTCCTTCCTTCTTGGTGCCACAATAATTGAAGGGCGGATTTTTATCCGCGGCTGCTAACAAATGATTTGGGAGAAGCTGGTCTGCAGCAGCCGTCCTTGACCTGAACATTATGACCCGGGATGATGAAACTGACCCAAAAGCCAGTCGAGTTGAAAGAGACTCTTGGACTGTGTGGACGTTGTTGTATCTGAGGGTCGACTTTGCCGTTATTTGTATCAGCGCGTATCTTTTGAAGGGTGTCGTAAAAAAAACCCTTTGCTTTCATACGGGTGGCCTCCACGAGTGAGGAGAGACACTGTTCTGTGGTGTTTGAGAGAGAAGGCGAGAAAAATGGATGTGCTGATGTAGTGTTATCCAGGTTTAAGGTTACATGAGGTCATGTGGACCGCGGCCCGTGAACGACTCTCAACACGCTCTGTAATTAGAGTCAACGGCCACCGCTGTGACACACTGTACAGCTTCAATCCCAGTGGTTACAGTGCTTGAATACAGTATGACCAAACTTGAAATCGCTTCAGTTGAGAAGAGCCTCGCGTTGGACGGGATATCTGTTGCCTCTTTAATGTGTTCTGTTTCTGTTGCTAAGACGTGGAGGAAAAAAAAAGCTTGAAAAACACACTCGACGGGATGATTTCATGCGCCGTCACGTGGACGCGATGTTTAATGTTGAGACGTTTTTTTTCCCCACTTAAAAACAGGTCTTAACATACAGTGGATCCAGAGGACATGTTGTTCTTGTCTTCAACACACTGAGTCATCTTGGCCGCGCGAGAGCGTCTTATCTCACCGCGGCTGAAAGCGCGGTCCAGTGTAAACCTTGTTTGCAGATTTGGCAGCGATGTTCCGCCGCTGCAGCACTGTAAAGCTCTCTCGGGTCATCCAGTCTTTCACTGGTGCCTTTGTGATGGTTCATTTTTAATCCTCTGCAGATGCCAGAAGGGTTTGGGCTCGTCCTGTAGCTTAATTGCATTTAGCATTGCACTTTGCCAAGAATTTGAACGTCCGTTTATCAAACTTTTCACGGCGGTGCTGATGTTGGTGAACTTCTCACATCCTGCACATAGAGCCAAAGCCTATGTCTGCGAGCTCTGCGGAACAACAAACAGGTTTCACTCGTGATTACTGACCCTTATCTCCCTGCTTTGATCGGTGACCGCAGGCACATGAGCAGATATACACGTGTGCGTTGGTGTAGACCGTCAGATGGCCCTCCATATGTCCGGCCTCCGATCCATCAATCATGTCCAGACATTTTTCAGCAGCTTTTCATGCGAGCCAGACAGGCAAGACGAAGAATGGCTTTTAAATGTGCAGAGACAAGCGTTACAACTATATATTATGGCGTGTTTTCGATTGGAAAAGTCCGGTTCGGTACGTGATTTTTTTTTGCGGAATAGTACCCAACCCTTCCCTTGGGGTACCAGAGTAATGGTACAGTTCGGCAGGAGCTAAACCCCCCGACAGTCAGCTGTTTGGGCGACAGAAAAAGCGACACTCCTTGCGACCGGCTTGACGTCTTGTTTTGACAAACAGTCACAACTAGAGAAGACAAAAAAAAGCTGCTGGATGTCCTCCTTTGTTGTCTATTGTGTCGCGTTCTACATATCTTACTGAGCAGCTGTTGGGCACAGCACGCGCCCCATCTACCAAGTAAAGGTACTGGTACAAATGTTGTTTTATGTGTAACCGCAGCTGCAGAACAAACTAAGTGGAACGAAAACAACAGAGTCTGGAGACTTTGGATTAGCATCATCAGAGAGGTGAAATAAGGCATCATCCGAGGTCTGTGGGGCAAACGGAAAGGTCAAATCCAAAACTCAGCAGTCGTGGTCCAACGTGAAAACACATAAATTCAAAGATCCTCACAGCTCAGCTCCCAGCAGGCGAGAACCTCTGAAGACGATGCGTGAGGCAACCTGCCGGGCCCCAGGCTCTCGGTTCTTTCATTAGCAGTCTGCTCTGATGTGTCCACAGGCCCCTGAAGGATGACCTTCTGTGAACACACAACATACATAGGCTCCTAAAGCAACACACTTGTGTGTGTGTGTGTGCACACATAAAGCCAGAGGGGCTGACAACACAGCATGCAGGAACATGAATGGACCATGCATCTATCAGCATTTCAAATCCTTGTCAAGAAGATTCAGCTTCCTGGGATCATTTACCACCCCATTCCCATTGGTATAAAAAACGTTTAATACCAGTTTTGTATCAAATTTGGCTGTGATTGGCCTGAGAAACCACACTAATTTCTTCTTTGGCTGCTTCATTTTTGGCAGCAATGCAACTTCTAGCAATATTTCTGGTGCAACGCTACGACATGCATTCATCGTTCCTGCTTAAAAATCTTTGAGTTTTGATGAGGGGCTGAGGTAAAAGACACAAAATTGGCACTGCAGTCCATTGTCTTGTTGTTTTCTTTGTTGGAAAACTACTTTTGTTTTGGGTGCATTTGTTGGTATAACATTTCGTGCACAGGATTAAAAGAAAACACCACAGGCGATTCACACTCGGTTATTAAAAAAATCCAGCAGAGACTCACACATTTTAGTGGGAAAAATTGACTGAACATAAAAAATCTGATGTTAAAATAGGTCAGAATACATGAGTCCGCTCAGGGTTGCTTCAGTCAGAGAATTATGACAAGTGGACCTACACTAATCAGGGAATTTGGCAATAAGGGCTTCACAACCGAGTTCTCCATTTATTTTAAATTGTCGTTGCAGAAGCACCACAACAGAAGAGGCGATGACACATCTGATGAATCTGGCCTTTTTTACACATTTGACCAAAAGTCACATTGGACGTTTGGGAAATTCTACAATTTTGGTGAACCGGGAAACGCTGGTTTGAGACTGAATGAAGTCACGGGCAGATGTGTCAAACTCAAGTCTGTATTTCCAAAGATTAACATTCCCCCCAAAAAGGATAGGTGGTGAATCACACTCTGACCGATTCTATCTTCATCTCTTCGTGTCTCTGAAACCTGCGATTAATCATCTCTGTCTCGTCTGACGAGGGAGGGGGAAAAAAAAAAGGGATGGAGGTTGACATTTCCTGTGGTGCGGCGGCATCCCTGTCAATTCTCCTGTCGCCCTCTTTTGTCTCATCCCTCTCTTTTCTCCCCCCACCCCCTCCCCAAGTCTGGCCCCAGCATTACTAATGATTCCCAGACAGGAAGCAGGGCTCGCATGAGGGAGTAAAGTGATTTTCCCTCCTTTTGCTTTTGTCACTTTCTCCTTTTCTATCACAGCCCAATTTTCAACCCTTTTCTTTTTTTTTCGATGACACAACTCCACAACTCTTTTATTCGTTAAGAAATACCTGAGCCGAGAGTGGTAACGCCATGGAGACAACGCAAACAGACACCCACTACCGTCCCGCTCGACCACTACCTCCCCCATCCCCATCTATCTCTTCAGCTCTGCAGCCCGCCTGTCAGCAGTGAATCACTGTAAGGTATTTACAAGGCCACAGGACATTTAAAACACGTGTGGCCCTTTTTAACCTACCAGCAAACGAATATGAGCCTCCCTCCCACGTGGCTGCATAAACACATGCTTGGGCACATACGCCTGATTGATAACAAAGCTGAAAGTGCACTCTCTAATGGATTTCTGCCTTTAGTCGTGGTCTCGGGAGTCAGTGGTCATTACTTTCTACTCATGTCAGATACATCAGGGGATTTTGTGAGCGAGTGTGTGTGTGTGCGTCTGAAACTATGCACTGACACAGCCAACAAACAATTCTAGAGCCAAAACATTCTTTGTATTAGGGGTTAGGCCAACTCTTGTCTGGAAAAGAGCCGTCCGTGCTCCCATGTGTGCATGCACGGGGAGGTTTTTTGGCTTCAAGAAAGCCCCAAGGCTCTTTGAACACAATCAATTTTTTTTGCAGCAACAAAAAAAAAGTGTTTCAAAAAAGTGTCCGAGCCCTTAGCTATTACTAAAACATCATCCCGGGGCCCTGCCGAGAGCATACTTTCTGTTGTTTGGAGCCATAGCATGAGAAAAAGAGCGAGTGGTTAAAGCCACATTTCAGCTGTTCCATGAGAGGAGCTGTCGGCCTGCCATCAACCTCAGTCCCATTATCAACAGTCTGCGCGCAGCAGCAGCACAGACGTGGACAAACTGCCCAACCTTTTCTCCTTTCTTCTCTTTCCATCTCCTCCCAATTAAAGCGCTCTCTCTCTCTCTCTCTCCCCCTCTCCCTCCTTCCCTCCCATAGCTCATGGCATTTCTCTTTCTCTGTCTGACCCCTGAAACTTTGGCCAGAGAGACTGACATGTGGAACTTTCTGCTATTCCTGTGAGCAAAAGGGGCCTTCATGGCTGATATCCACTCAATTCCATTGTTCTGTGGTGCTTTTTGACCCAGAGAGCTGAAGTCCAGATGGAAAAAATGCAGCCCCTGAGTGCAAATCTGGGCCTTGTCTCCTCCCAAGCCTCCATTTGCTCAGTCCTGGTTTCAAATGCTAAACATCTGCTCTGCTGAACTCTAAAATATGAAGTCCTGAGGTACTTATGTTGCTCTGAGTGTATATTTCTTTTTTTATTTACTCCATCTTGTTTCCCTTAGTTCAGTCCACTCACTATATTTCAGTGCAGCTGAACCTTATTAGGTTTTTTTTTTTCCCCTCCTGGCAAAAAAGGATGTAATGAGTTAGTTGTGTTGGAGTTGTGGGATGGGTGGCTTTACCGGGAAGCCTTCAGACCTCTCTTTGATAGAAGAAGCCGTATCATTACAGGATTAATGGCGCTGTGTGTTGCCAGGTACGGCTTTTCTGAAAATCCTCCTCTTCAAAAGTCCCTCACTTAAAGTTGCCCCTAGCAATTTTTGGGTGCCGTTCCGCTCCTGAGAAAACACAACAGTCAACGCCACCGCGGGCAGGGGAAGGGTTCACGCTGTCACTGAGAAGGGAGCAGACAGATAAGACACAGGGGCCTGGTTCTGCAATCTGAACACACTACTGGAATGGAAAGTGTCAGCAGCAGCAGCAGCAGCAGCAGCAGAAAACGGCTTTTTCCAAGCGATGGGGTTGAGTCAACACAGAGAAAAGCCTCGTTGTCGGGGAGAGAAAACATTTCTGCCTCGTCTTAACCACATTTCTTTGTGTCCCAACATATTTCGAAACTATAACCTGAGGATCTGCAAGAAAGAATCAGTGATGGACACATACATTTGGCAGAGGATTGAGGACCAGCATCAACACCACCACCACCACCACCACCTCCACCACACCCCCTTCCCCAGCCGCTGCTCTTTTCAGTGAGTTGTATGCAGATTGGACTGGAAACAATTAAGTCCACTCATCACAAAGCCAAGAGTGTTGTGGGAACAAGACCTGGCAACATATTTGGAATATAATACAACACAGACTCACTCTCACTCACTCACTCACTCACACGAAAGCTGAACAAAGTAAACGCAGCACAAAACATGAAGCAGTGAATCAAACGTCTTACACAAAATGATAGACGGGCACACGTGTATTTTTAATGAATGGAAGAACATCATCAGCGTATGATGTGTGAAAAATAATCAATAAAGACATTTCTCATGGATGCAGGAAGTCACAATCAAGAAAAGAATCAACCACCCTCTCTGTGTCTCTCTTTTAAAATAAGCCCAAAGTGGAAACCCCTGCTCCTTTCCCTCAAACCTCACTGATACCCCCACACTTCTATCTCCCCCCCCCACAAGATAAAGGTATGACCTACCTGTTCTCAGTTAAAGTGAGACAAAGAGAGCAGAAGTGGGGCGAGATGAGCTTGACTCCCAAAATCCAGCCGAGTGGGGGGATGAGACTGTGAAGTGGCTGCGAGGGCCTATGGGGTAATTGGACTCGGAGCACGCTCAGCCAAGATCAAGCAGGTGTGCTCTGTCACAACAAGGGGAGGAGAGAGAGGGCGAGAGAGGAAGGGAAACAGAAGGGGGAGAGAGAGGAGAGAGGAGAGAGAGACAGAAGGAGGGAGGGGTCCAAGCGTTGAGCTCCTCTCAGGACCGAAACAATTGGTGGAGGACTTCCCCGGTTCTTGCTGTGCGTGTTCCAAAAACAGCTAGAAATGGAGAAGGGAGGGAGAGAGAGAGAGTGTGTGTGTGTGTGTGCAGGGAAAGGGAGACAGGGAGAGGGAAGGGAAAAAGGGGAGAAAAGAAACAAGGAGAGAGAAGAAAGAAGCAGAGAGTTAAAGGCAAAGAGCAACGATTGGGCAGGCAGCCACCCTCACTGTGACATCTGGTAATGATAGGTCCTGTGTGGAGTGGAGAGCTGAGAACTCTGCACACTAACTCTTCCTTCTCTCTCTCTCTCTCTCTCTCTCTCTGTGTGTGTGTGTGTGTGTGTCATTCATTCTCTTTAAGACTCTAACAAACACACACACACACACACACTGATCTATTACCTCACCCTAAACTTAATCATTAAAAATGAATGCCCGACGTTAACTCTCACATTAACCCCTCACTAAACCTGTCCTCCCTCTGAAATCTGAGGATTTATGGGAACTTTTGTTTAACCCTTTCCATCTCTTTCAAGATGTGTATGTTTTGATATATGGATCACAATTTCATTTTCCATATGAATTATTTAATAGATCCATATGTGTGCGTCCCGACAGTTTAATCAGTTAAGTTTAAAAAAAGACCTTAAGATATTTGAAACATATTGTATTTTGTCACATCATGACAGCATCCTGTTGTTTTTGGGTTGTTGTTGTTTTTTTGACATCTCAGCCGTCTAAATGTTCACTCTCTGGTGGACGATGAGCTGCCAGATTCAGACCCTCAGCTGCGCAAGAGGAAAAGTCCCTGGATCGCCGATTGAATGTATCATAGAAGTCGTTAATAATACACGTATAGAAAGTTCACCAATATTCATATTATTCCACGTTTTATTGTCTACCGCCAGAGCCAATCCCAGGTGACCTAGGCGAAAAAAAGCAGAGGCACACCGTGGACAGACAACCATCGACTGTCACGCTCACACCTGCTTGTTTTGGGACTAAAGGACCGTGGAGAAAACACACGGAAAGTGGAAATGGACCTGGATCTAATCGACATGTGGGTCGGAGGGAAAGCCGACCTTATTTTATCGTCGCGACTGGGTGGCATCACGTGTTTATGGAGACGCGTGTGTCATGTCTCAAGTTTGTCCATTACCTAATGTCTCAGTTGCATGTGGTCAGTTTTTCTCTGAGTCTCGTCCTTGATCTACTTTCTCGTTGTTTCTTAGAAACCAGAAATCGGGATTCCTCCGTAAACTATATCTCATCTGTATCTGAGATGATGTAGTTTGGAGACGCGTGATCCTCAACGGCGGTTATGAAGCGTCTTTAGCTGCAAATTTGTTCTATAAAACAGTCCATGTTTGGCTTTTCTACGCCAACGCAGAAACTTAGGACGCCTGTGCTCACTCCTGCCTTTCCCAAATGTGTCAGGAATCTATGGTGGCCCTCACGCACCAAAAAGGATGTAGACGCTCTTTCACATCTCTCTCCACGCTGCCATCTCCTCCTCCTCCTTCTTCTCCTCTATTTGCCTTGTAAGCTTCAAAACGAGAGACGCGTGCTCTGGCGTGTTTGTCCATCTTGCTGTAGAAACACGGCGGCCCTCGTCCAAAGATCGTATGAAAACCAAATGATTTGAATTGTAAAAGTAGTTGTTTACGTATACAGACAGAGTTACGAGTAGTATATAAGCCCTCCCCAGAGGGAAAGGCACCTGTCACACCTGCTGTAACTTTCATCCTTGCTGATTGTTTCCAGTCAAATTTGTGTCTCATCACTCGTTTACTGATCCCTTGATTTTGGTCCCAATCATTGGATGACTCTCAGTACTCTCCGTCTTCTGCTCTTTATCTCCGAGGCTAAAAGGGATCAGATAGCAGAGGAGCAGGTTTCATCCTGTCTGACTTTGCCCTCTCGCTCGGCTGTCGTCTTTGGCAGGAGGCAAAGGACAGACTTCATTTGTTGGAGGCCTCAGATGTTAATATTGTCCGTCTTGATCAGAAGGAGAAGGGTGTTTTTCCCATTTTTTTGCAGACAGTAGTGACCTAAGCTGATTGTAATCCTTGACAGACCCAAATTGAGTCAACAGAACAGAGATGAGGAAAAAGGTCAGGAGGACAGGAGAATTACAGCATGATGTGAAGCCCTGGACAAAGCCAGGTGTTAAAATGCAAAAGCTGAGCTCATACCTGGAGCATTTTTTCAGTAATGAAAATGGAAAAAGTCGGAAAAACACGTCTGCGTCTTTCAATCTGTGGGAGATGATGGAACGCAGGTTCCCTTATTTTAGAGGTACATGTGGAGTTTTAACCTCTTACCCCTCTGGCTACTGGGTGGCCTTTCCAAAAAAACCTTTGGAGAAAACTGAATCCTAGAGCTGAAATTAAGGTCTTATCTCCCTCAGGCAAACCAAAGCAGAGTATGATTATGGCGTATCAAAAGAGTGCCTTGTTACAAACGTATTAATTAAAAAGGTAGCTGCTGTCGTTGCAGTCGGGTGTTAATATCCCACCACAGAGACAAGAGGAGAGAGGCAGTCATTTCTAAAGGACAATAAAGGCTGTGATAGGATCAAGAATGATAGCTTAAAAGGAAGTCATAGCAACGGAAACTGATCAAATTGTGAGGTAAACGGGAGCAGAGTCCCATAAATTTACTTTTTTAAAAGTGGGATTTCAGGTATGTTTGGAAGAGAAATGGTTTTAAAGAAGGGTCAGATCAGGTGATAACCTCATCGGACGTCTTGGCCTGAAGTGAAAAAGTGTGATTTCGACATTTACGAGTCTGGGTGCAGTGGAAGGTCCTGAAGCCTTGAACTTGCTTCTCGTTCCAGTAAGTTAACGGCTTCATATAAGAAAGAAGAAGATTTGAAACATGTTTTTTTACAGGTACGTGACATATTGCGACTTCTGTGACGTTGGTTTGCATGTTCAGACATGTTCAACTCTTTGAAGTGTCTCAACACACACACACATGGTTTTGTGTAGACGACAGTATGTGTCAAGTATGGGGTGTGGCCTAGCTTTACACTTACACACAACAGCACGACCCCGGTTCTCTTAAACCTGGAGTGGAACCTTAAGTAGTTGCCAACGATCACAGAATTTGACAGACAGTCAATGCCATTTTTTTTGTTCTGTAAAAACAATTGAATTGAGAAAATGTTTCCCAATTTCTCCTCGGTTCAATGTCACATTTTCCGAGCTGAGAACAACTGAAAACTCCACCCACAGCCGCTCACACGCACACACTCTGCGCCTGCCGTGGAACACAATTATCGAGCAGAAACAAACGAATCCTTTAAGGCGCATTAAAATCAGGGGAAATGATGTGCGTGATCTTTAACACGAGACACATGTTTGTTACATCTTTTCATTTGGGCTTTTGAAGTTTGAAAGATGGAAGTTAGCTCAACGGAGGGCGTGGCCCTCTGCTAAAGAGACGTAGCCTCGGGCGACGTCTCGATGAACAAGGTGATGAAATATTTGACCCTTTTTTCCTTTCCTTTTCTTTGTTGTTGCTGTATTTCATCTTTCTGCATGCGTGAGTCATAACATCCAAATATAGCGGACGTTTCACGGGAAGCGTGCAGTTGTGAGAGCGAGGCCTGAAGTACAGCGGGTTGCACAGATTGTTCCATTCCAATTCAATTCCAATTCTTTCCGGGCTTTTCTTTTCCTTTTCTTTTCTGCCCTAACGTTGTTGCAACTGTCTCGTTTGGATTCAACAAGCTAGCGTAAGCTGACGGGTACGCGCATGGGCGGAGGGGAGGGGCTGATGGCAGTTTGATTGATGCTTCGCGGTCCAATTCATTAGTGATCGGATGGTGTTTTTACAGCCCTGTCTGCTCCACAGGTGACTGAATTTGCTCATTTTTGGTGTGACAATGCATTAATTGATCAAAGTAAAGAAAATGATCTCCCACCTTACGTTTAAGTCTTGTGGGCGAGGATTTTTTACATTTTAAAAAATAACACCTTGTTCATGGGCCTAAACATGTTCATTTCATGAGCCAAGTTTTCTCCCCAAGTGTTAAAAAGTTTTCAGATGACTATAGACTATAAAAGACTATAAAAAAAGTGATGTATAATATAATTATATTTTAGCATTAAAATATCATAAAAAATGATTTTTGATCATTACCACTGCTGTTAATTTAGGCAACATACTATCAAACTATTTTTTTTTAGGTAAATAAACTATAAAATCAAGAAAAAATAATGTTTGTAAAACTAAATTTGAAAATCCATGTACAACAATAATAATTATATTTTAGCATTAATTCTTTTGTTGTTTTTTTTTATCATCACAGCTTCTACATACTGGTGTATTAACCATTACAGAAACATAAAGAATGATATCTTTTTTGTTGACCAGAGATCACAGGTTTTGTTTGGTAATCAGGAACTATTGAGTTCACCTGTGTTCTTCCACACCTGAGGACAATCAGCCCGGCAGGAGGAGCATAAAGGCGGCTTGGTGAGTCCTTGCTCACTTGGGTTTTGAGTCTCCAGGGGGTTGAATGTCTGTGTTTTGTCTTTAAAATGTGAATGTGTTCATGTATCACTTAGAGATGGAATTAGGTGTTTGTTCCTACCACTGCCTTTTTAAACAAGTCAGTCCATTTGTTGTTAGTTTTGTCAGGTTTTTCCAAACTGTGAGCACCGATCTCAGCTGTGCGTGACTTTGTTACAGGTGTGGTAACTCCTTAAAGAAGCCACTGAAACAAAACAAAAATCCCCTTAAAACACATTCAAGCAATGCTTTGATGAATGAAATACAGACTTAGGTCTTGGTCTTGACTTGGTGGCGTTCACATCAAAATAAACCCCCCTCTCTACATTCTGTAACGCGACCGCAGGGGCGACCCACAGAGTCAAAACCCCAGTCATGTTCTCACATTCCGACAATCATTCCTCGCGGTCCGCGAGGCGGCTAACTACAGTTTGCCATAATGAGTTAAAAGTTGCGTTGATGAGGCGCCCTTGATGTGGCGGCAGTTACCGGGGTCGAAGAGATGGACTGAGAATGTGTAAAACTGTGAAGCCACATGGTACAAGACAGTGTCGCGACCCACCCACGTCACATTCATGGAAAAAAGCCACAAAATTAGCATCCTAGCATGCTTTTGTTAATGGTTTCAAAATGTAGTGTGTTGGGAGAAATGAAGTTGGCACAAAAACGCAACAGCTCTTAAGTTTGAGTTGATCTTAAATTTAAGATCAATTTGTTTTGATCAACAAATGTTTAAATGCACTTATTGTAAGTCGTTTTGGATGAAAGCGTCTGCCAAATGTAATGTAATCATTTAAAAACATCACTTTAAAGTATTAGATCCTAATAAAGAGCCCTTGAGCAATGCACAGGTTCGGGAACTATGCAAGAGTTTTATGCACATTAACCCCCTCAAAAAAACTATGGATAGAATAATAATCTGAAGGATTACAATAGGTTCCTCGCACAAATTCCTGCCAGGAGCCGTTTTGGCCCCTGCCACTCGTTGCTTGGGCCCTAGCATTAAAAAACATAATTTTGCTTCAAGAGTTTCTACATACTGGTGTATTAACCATTAAACATAACATAAAAAAAAAAGATTTTGATATTCACCAATGCTGTTAATTTAGGATAACTGCATGGTGTCGCAATGTAACTGCGATTTAAAATGCCTGCATTACATTACAGCTTCAAAGCAAATGGTCTGCGTTCATGGAATTCTTGCACAAAGACCGGTTTTGTCCATCCGTCATACGCTCGTCATTCTCACGGACACAAAAAAAAAACAAACCAACGGAAGCCTTTGCACAAATCCCAGCGCAGCCTCTTAAGTCATTTAGCAGCTGAGAGGTGGAGGAGCTTTGTCATTCCCGTCTCTGACTGGAGTATCTCATCCGTGATGGACAAAACAGACCCTCCACACACACACACACACAAATAAATGCAGAGCAAAGGCACCAGAGATGGCAGTGACAGGCTGACAATCAGGTTCTGGGCCAGAGCTACTGTGGGAAATGACCTTGTTTGGGCCAATCAGTGGGAGACTGTGTGGTGATACTTCATTCATATGATAATGGCTCCAGAGCAAATCCTGTCCGTTTGCTGCACTGTTTACGCAAAGTTGGCCACACACACACAGACACACACACACACACACACACGAGAAAAGCCATTTTTATGTTTTTGGAGTGAGCGTTTTTTTTTTTTAAACACTGAAGGCCACACTGTTCCCGTTTGCAGCCATTTATCATTCAACGCTTGACCCCCGAGGATGAGACCCTGCAGTAACATGGAGGCTGAATATGCGGCGCGTTGTCATCCTAACACAAACGCACAAGCACACAAACGTCTTCTTCTTCTTCTTAAAGGAGGAGACTCGTTTACGATTCCTCCGCGGCCCCCACATGGCTCTGGGAAAATACAAAACAAAAAAAAATCACTCCCTCAAGTAGTGTTTTGGTATAAACGTGGCCATTCAAGGCCAGGCAGGACTTCTTGTCTCCATGGCGACAGACTCCTTGGTGGAAAGCTAAGTGTAAAAAAAAAAAAAGGGGAGTGGGGGGGTAACACTTCACAAGCAGCCAAGTTTTTACATGGCACCCTGTAATAAAGGAGCGGGATCTGGTGAAGTATCAGCAAACACAGCTGCCTGGTGGTTTGAGCCGTGTCGCATTAAAACATTAATTCATCAGGAAAAGAAGCAAAAGGATCACATTTTTGTGAGGGTGACGAGTTAATGTCCTCTTCTTCTCCGCATCATGAAACCATTGAGTCCCCCCGTTTCACAGTAAACGCCCGGTCAAACACAGCTGCTGGCCTTTAAAGAGCTGATTTAGTGTGATTGCATGGTTTTAAAAATGGGGGGTGGGATTTAGCAACATTTTTACAGTGTAAGAAACTTTTGCGTGAAACTACAGCTAGCAGCGAGTTAGCCTAGCGTCACGCAAAGACCGGACGCAATAGGCGGGGCTGCCAACTCTCGCGCAGTCAGCCAAGCACACGCCCTACTCACCTCTGATTGGCTGATTTCCAAAATTGCGGGAAAAGACAGCCGACACTTTGTTGTCGGCGCCGGGTCCCGTACCCGGGAACATGAGTGGATATTTTACGACGGCTTTCTGCACATGTGCAGCGCTACATAACTACGTTAGCATTTTTTCTGGTTTACGTACGGATCATTTCTACCTACTTTTGGGGCCAGGTTTTTTTTTTGTTTTTTTTTTTTAATGACTCAATTATTCGGGACAATGTCATCATTAGCCACTTCACATCTCGCAAACCCAATTTCCAGGAAAGTGGGCGGGGACACTTTGAGTATTTCCCTTGTCATTTTCACGCCCCGGTGCCCAAAGTGTGTCGATGGCAAATGCATTTCTTGTCCATAATTGTGCTCGTGGGCGTGCGCTGGTCTTAAAATGAGGCGTGGTTGGGCGCATAGTTGCATCCATTGAGCAACAAAAACCTGGTTTAAAGTCTACAGCACAGTATTTTCCACGCTTTTCAATCGACAGAGAAAGTAAGACAATCTGCAAAAAGTGCATAAAAAAACTAAATTTCTACTACTGCAAAATAATCCAAACCTACCAGTGCGACTGTAAGAGTTAATGTGGGAATAATCCAGTTGGCATTTTCTGAAGTTCAGTAAGTGCACAGTAGGTTTTTCTTTGGTTTTTCTTTTTTCCTCACTCTTGTTTTCTGGATTTTTTTGGAAGCTGAATTCCATATATGCACTTTGGTCTGTCGACAGTGAGTGACAGTGGGAGGCGGAGCTGCCTGCAGTGCCTGCACAGCTGTGATTGTGTGACGAGCAGGGAGTTGAAATGGCATCGTAGTGTCGTGTTAATGAGGCCGCCCGCGTCACACATTAGCAGACGTGTTTGACAGCGTCAACAGGAGGCTCTCGGGTCTTGTTAATGTGAGGAAATCACATCACAGGACCTCCCACTGATGAATGTAAGCACACAGTGCACACAATTTAACACAAAAGAAGGATTTTAAGGATTAAGCACTTTTATTTTCTTAAAAAAGGTTTAAAAGTGACAGATATTGTGAAAGGCGCGTTCATGTTTAATCATGTAATGACTTTAATTGTCGTGGAATCTGAACCAAACAACACTTTTATTTTCCCAACAAGTTAACAATCTGTGCTGCTGTCACAAACGCAGCACTTTCACAGTGGAGAAGCGTAATTCTGGCCTCGTGTTCGCCGGTCGTCGGAGTGACTTCACTAATCTCCTGCATGAGTTTTCTCGTGGGCACTCTTTCCCTCCCTTTCCACTCGAGTCTGTTTCTGCTTTACTGGGCCGAGGTGATCGGCCAAGAGCTTCGCTCGACTGCCAACAGAACCCGAGCGTGATCCTCCCAGAGCTGTTTGCGTTTACACAGAAACTATGATGCGTTGGGCCGCCGAGCTTTTCAATGAAACGCCCTTTTGAGCGCCCACATATCTACATTTTCCCTCGGTCTCATAATTATGTGTCCTGGAAAGTGTATTATTGCAAAGTGTGCTGCATTTACAGATGATGATCCTCACGCTCTGTACCTGCCAACCACTACACGAAAGCTTTAGGATCGCTCAACTCTGGAAGATCTATAGTTCTATGATGCATGTGCCGTAACACAGTGTGCACGTGAATTAACAAATCAGCACAAAGCATCAGTGTAAACATGACGGAAATGGCACAATTGCTACTCGTCGTCCGATTTGCAGGTAACAAGAGACAAGAAACGTAGCTTAGCTTAGTTTAGCTGGCTCTTCTCTGTCCAAAGCAAACACAACAAAAAGCAAGCTAACTAGCTGCTAGCTGTAGTTTCATGCTAGGTGTACAAAATATGTGGTCATTTCAAAAACAAATCTTCAAGTGGCCCATTTCTACTTGTTTCCTCTCTCATTAACATTGACTGGGTTTTATAAGAACATTAGCCTAGCTTAGCTTAGCTGGCTCTCCTCTGTCCAAAGCAAACACAACAAAAAGCACCTTTTAATGGCTTTTGACCTGTACATTTAACTACTTTTTTGACACTATGGCAACCACAGGAGATGTCACTGTGCCAGCACATGATCCTCCATAAAGAGCCTATTGTGTCCAGTCTTTACATGAAGCTAAGCTAACTAGCTGCTAGCTGTAGTTTCATGAAAATATGTGTTCTTTTCAAAAAAGAAATCTTCCAATTGGCCTATTTCCACTTCAGCGTGTTCATTTTAAACTACTGTACGTTTCTGTGGGAAAATGAGGTTGAATTTAATTTAATTATGTTCACTGGATGTGAGATTTGAATCAAAAACCACACCGAGATACTTTTCCGCACCTCATTTGTTATTATTCACATTAGCGTACATGCATTTTGTGTGCTATCAGTGATAAACCAGTAGTTCTTTCTTCACCATGTCAGCAAAGAGGAGTTTCCTGTGTGATTTCTCACAGTACAACCCCCCCCGCCCAAATGATGTTATTTCATCAAAAAATCAATTTAATTTATCTCGACGTAGCAAATACAGCAAACAATGGAAAGCGCAGAGTCAGCATCTTATGATGGCACAACGGGGAATCCACACAAACGGGTGGAAATGTGTCAAAAACACTCGTGTTGTCAATCAAATAAAAATGCCAATGAACTTGTGATTTTTTTTTTTTCCCTTGTGGGATAAAAAAAATGAAAATAAAAACGGACAAATGTACACATACGGAATGATAAAGATTCTGCTGACAGTACATTTTTACCTCATGGTGTCCGGATGATCGCTAATGTCGATCATGTGAGAGTTGTGCAGAAAAATAATGATTCCAAGGACAAATGATGTCAGAAATATGCAACGTTTGGCTCGAGTCATGGTCACAAATCAAAAATAACAGAAACTCTAGGGTGAAACGTTATTAATATTAATTGATTCATAACTCAAACTAAAAAAAAAAAGACTTATGCACTTGCACGTGTGATAAACAATTTAGCGAAGCCAGTGTTTTCATTAGGTGCAGATTTACCGCGGTTTTAAACTGGAATTACGGCGAAACCTTAAGAGCACTTGAGTGGAAACATGCACGAGCTGTAAAACTAGTGATGCCTTCACCAGGTGATCCAAAGCTCCCGGGTGCCGTTTGGCTGAATGCGTCTGACCTGGGAAAGACATTACGAGCCAAACGCACCGCCGTGGCATCGTTAGCGCAGCGTGGCAGAGACAATCGACCTCTAACAAGGGCTGGTTTGTGTCCGATTGACACATACGTCTGACTAATGTGGTGATGACATGAGGTAAGAGACCGTTAAGTGGAAAAGGAGAGTAAATAAATGGTGACGTGTCCAGTCTGGTCACATTTTTTTTTATCCTTACACAAAAATACAGCGCTCGTTCGGTTGTGAGGCACAGGACGCCGGCTTGTAAACAAGCTAGCGGGCACCACGTGCAACTGCCATATTTCCATAATCCAAACGCAGCAGGAGAGCGGCGAAGGAAAGTTATTGTTTGTGCAAGTCAATGAACAGCTGGGAAACGGAGCTGAAATATAAATATTGTTGGTATCATGGAAAATGGCACAATATCTGCCCCCAAGTCATTCGTCGAGATTCGGCGTTCTCATCATTTCCATGTTGGTCCCTGAACGTCAACGGAATTAAAAACATGTTGTTTTTAATCAGGATTTACATGGATTTAAGTAGAATAATTCAGCCTTTAGTCAGACTTTCTGTTTCCACATGAAGTAGATTTCTTCGTCCCTCAGTCTCTGACAATGACGAAGGCCTGTGGTGAGAAATCGCTGCAACTTAAATGAAAGAGTCTAAAAAAGTATGAATAGTGTCACAGGCTTGTATGCAGTGAAACATGAAGCAACGACAAGCAATTAGCTTAGCTTAGCTTAGCTGGCTTTCCTCTGTGAACCTGTAGATTTCACTACTTTGTCTCTTTTTTTGACACTGCCAGCACACGATCCTGCATAAAGAGCCTATTGTGTCCAGTCGTTATACAAAGCTAAGCTAACTAGCTGCTGGCTGCAGTTTAATGCTAACTGTACAAAATAGGCGTTCTTTTGCAAAAAGAAAGTGGCCCGTTTCTACTCATTTTCTCTCTCATTATCATTGAATGGGTTTTATAAGGACATTAGCTTAGCTTAGCTTAACTGGCGCTCCTCCGTCCAACGTAAACACAACAAACAAAGCACCTTTTCATGGTCTGTGACCTGTAGATTTAACTACTTTGTCTCTTTTTTGGACACCATGAGGTTGACAACCAGGCAACCAGAGAAATCGTCCGAGTGGCCTGTTTCTCATGTTCTCTGTCATTAACATTGACTGGGTTTAATAAGAACATCACAGAGGCTTGAGGGGAGACTTGCAAAGCAGCTCTGCCTCCAGTTTTCTCCAAGTTTTAATCCACTGTACTTTTCAAAAGGGTTTTGTTGTTTTTCCACTCTGTTATTGCTCCAGGTAGATTCAAAATCACGGATGCAGTCGAGACTTTTATGGACGCAGTCAGGCTTTATTTGGCTTTTACCTTCCAGTTACAGTGGGACTCATGGCTGACTAAGTGTTCCCACTTGGTTATTACAAACAGACCACTGCAGGCCATATTGATTATTATCACTGACTCTGTATTTTACTGGAAAATCCCCGCCGACAACATGGGAACTGTCTCAACAGCTGACTCCTACAGGGGAGTATCATCAAATAAAGACCATTGCAATTGTTAGCACTGTATGGCTGACCAACTGACCGACACAGTCTCCCTAATAAACCACTGCCGTGTCTTGGCCACACCCTGTTTTGGCAGAAACTGTGTTGTGTGGGTGTTTACGGTCAAAGAGAACGTCAGCCATGAATTTGCGCCAAAGCGTTGGTTCTGATTGAACTCCCTTCATCACACCAAACACCTTCTTTGTATTATGCCGGAAGCCTGTTTTCCAGACAGACGGCACTGTTTGTGTCCCGTCCACATTTATCATTTGACTTGCCAGAGGAGAAGAAGCCCAACGTCCCTTTTCCGTTTATTTCTTCATGGTGTGTGGCAGGAACAGTATGCGACTCTGCGGAAGAGAGTGAAGGAAAACACCCAGGACGCGCAGGTCTCTGTTATTTACTTCTTGAATGTGAATAAAATAAATCTTCTATAGTTTATTTCTTCGCAGGGCAACTGTGATGGAAGTGTGTATAGGTGAGCGCACATTCCTTGCATCGAATACCACGCTTCCAACACTTTCACTCCCAGTGACTCAGTGATATCATAGCACAAGTATGAAGCCGTATCTCGATCTCCTGCTGCACATGCGAGCGTATGCGTTTGAGAATTCCACAACTCGCAGGAGGTGGATACAGGCGCGGTGACCGCGCTGTCGACGGTCAGAGTAGACGATGGAAACTTGCTCTCCAGCTCATGTAATGTGGAAGACACATGTTGACTTCAAAACAGTGATGTATACTCCTCTGGAGGAGAAGTGAAAGTGTTTTTTTTTCTACAGGAAGGGAGTAGCAGGATGGGGCAGAACAAGAGGATCAGCAGACGGGGGGGAGAAGAGTGTTGTTGAAACCAATTAGGTGTTGGCCACATCTGTTCTCCTCTCGACTCGTCCTAATTCATCTGTGGTCAGTGGCAGAGCAGCTTTTGCATGGAACGGATAAGATGTGGTCAGACGTTTTTTTTCTCTCCAGCGTTCTCATGACGCGCTCCAAGAACGCCTCGGCCCGCTCCAAAAACTTTAAACAGTCCATGTGTATTCCAGTGTAAAATGGAATTTAATATTCTTGTACTGGCCGTTTGTGGCGGTGTATGGCAGCGAGTCCGAGCGGCCGAGCCAACGACGAAGATTACTTACTCACTGAGTGCAGCATATCTGATCCAGAACTTCAGCCTGACTGGTTGAATCTGGATATTTCACGTCTCCTTCGAAAAGACCAGCGGGTCAGAGACATCGTTGAGTTTCTCTTGGACCGGGCGGCGTTTACTCTAGAGTCTGCATCCCATTCTTTCCACATACCTCCACACTTTCACGTCCAAGTTTGCATGGCGTTTCGGTGTCTATCCTGTCTGCTACTGATGGGAAAGACAACCGCACGGAAACAGACGCCCGGCCGCGATGTTTCCACCGCGTACACACGCGCGTCCGCGTCTGTGGCAGCGCGAGACGTTCACCGAGGCCGCGATACACTTGTCCGTATAAAGAAAAATGTCTTTTTTGAGACATTTGAGACAACCTCTTAATGTTTGGACTTAAGTCACAATCGAGGAGACTCGACGAGCCACACGGCATGAGATGTGGTGCGTTTGTTTCCATCATCCTGACATGCGTGTTTTAGACGAGAGGAAAGTTGGATGATATTTAAAGGTCCAGTGTGTGTGTGTGTGTGTGTGTGTGTGTGTGTGTGTGTGTGTGTGTGTGTGTGTGTGTGTGTGTGTGTGTGTGTGTGTGTGTGTGTGTGTGTGTGTGCCAATCCCATCTGACATAGGACTATGTCCAATTAACCTCTGCATGTTTTTGGACTGGGCCACACGGGTTGGTGTAGTGGTTAGCACAAGAAGACCCGGGTTTGAGCCCCGCTTGGAACAAGGGCCTTCCTGCATGGGTTAATGTTACCCTGTGCACTTAAGCTATCCATCGCCTCGGACACATTAAAGTATTTTAAGACACAAAACCAGCTGGAGTGCATAGTGAACAACAATATAAAGTTATTCTACAAAGCTGCTTCGGTTGAAATGCCAAATAATTGATGTGTGAATAGGAGAAAAAATGAAAATGAAAGTCATTCTTACACCAAGTATTCTAACTGCGAAAATGTTCATCAACACTAGGGGGCATCGTACTCGGGCTGTTGTTATTGTAATAACTCTGAAAGAGTCCTCAAACTTTGACAATGCATATTTTACTGTGTAAATTGGACACTCTAAATTTGACCCCCGGCTATCGGGGAACCCACACACACTCAGGGACGGACGACCTGTGGATCGTTGCACAGCTGCAGTGTTTGGCACCAGGTCACTGTTTCATTATAGCTGGCACAAATAAATCCATAAATCATGTTAACGAGCATGAGTTCTAGAGGGAGTCTGTTTCGTAAGAGCTTTTGATTCAGAAATCGGGCATCTTACTTTGCTATTTATAGTATATTAAGAGACAGTAGAAATCACCCATGTAACTTGTCCACCTTATCTTGTCAGGATCGCAGGATCGCATTCCAGACAATTTAGAGTCTCCAATTAACCTCAAACCAATCTGCATGTCTTTGGATTGTGAGAGGAAGCTGCAGTAAACACACACACACACACACACACACACACACACACACACACACACACACAGAAAGAAAGTGGTTTTTGTGAAATTCCAACCAAAAACCTTCTTCCTGTGAGGCAGCACCGTGCCACCCAGAGACTCGACATGAAGAGAAAACATTTATTATGAAGGATTAAATATTGAAATGAAATTTCAACCTCATATCCAGTCTTTATTCTTTTTTTTTTACAAATAAAATATGGCCATGAATGATCGTTTGATATCACAACTCGGCCACATCTGTTTTCTGTCTGCCACTTGAAGAGCTTGAAGAGTCACAGAAAGTGTACCGCGTCGCTGCCAAAGCGTTGCTTCACTCTGCTGACGCAGCACAGCAAAGATGCTTCTTTCCTTTTTTTCCCCCCCCCTTTTCTTTTGACGAGAGACACCAGGATATGTGTCGGTGTCAGAAAATGTGGAACTTGGCGTTTTAAAGCAGATTAAAGCGGGAGAGGAAGAAACAAAACATAAATCTAATCTAAGAGAACATTGTTACAGTGCACTGCTGTGATTTGAAGTATGGGGGCAATGTCCATCCATCCATCTTCTACCACTCGTGAGGATCATTGGTCACTATTTTACCAGTTATGCATTACTTTTAATTGGTTTTCAGAGCGGGTTTGTGCGTTTTTAGTATAGTTTTATGTAACATGGGGTCACAAAGATCATTTTTAATGGCAGTGTAACCAAATCTGAGCCACAACACGAGTGAATAAAACATCAGGAGTCAGATGAATGCATGCGTCTGTTTGTTGCTCTGATTTCAAAGCAGCTCTTTACTTTATGTGAATGATGTGTGATCAATAAAATGGCAATAAATAATACATGACGATAAGACTGAAGCTGTGGGCCCTACAATATCTGACCGAGGGCCACTATTGGCCCGCGGGCCGGACTTTGGACACGTCTGACTTGGATGAACCAACTATTAACGCAATTATTTACATGGCATTGTGCACAAAAACGCACTCCTTGTGTCCGGACCTCCCTTTCAGCAGCTTCCTAACCTCCTTCCCTCCTTCCCTCCTCCCTCACTGCTACGTACCTGCTGCGATCAGAGAACGAAATCACCTCTAATTTGCCACCACGTTGCCAGTGAGACAAATTCATTTTTTTTATGGCCGTCAAATTAGAGGCAAAACAGGAAGTGGCAGCTTCCTGTGCTGTAATTTGCTGATGCTGTTGCTTAGGTCCTGACTTGAGGGAAGATCTCTCAAGTGTTCTTCTTCATCTAATTCTTTTTTTTTTTTGTTTTTAAATGACTCAGCTGGGTTTTTGTTCACCCTCAGTACCGACTGGCATCGGAATAAAAATGGCAAACGGAGGGAACGACCGCTTAGGTAACGTCTGCAGCTCAGCACAGAAACGGCCTGTGTTCCAGTTGTCGGGCAAAACAGGAACAACCCTTAATTATTTACTTTAAAAGCCCATTTTCTTTTTTACTTTCACTGTCTCTTTATGCCACTATTTTTAGTCTCCCCCCGTTAAACACTTTTGTTATTAGCGACCCAGTTTCTCTCATGCAAACCTGTCTAGACGAGTGTTACAGCACAACAACACAGAGGAAGTGCTTCCTGTCGTCACCTAGTTTTATAGTATTTGGAATCGGAACCGTGAGAGAAGCGACAGTCTGCGTACACTTCATTAAACAATTAAAAAGAACTCCTCAGTGGTAGTTATTAGAAAGATGGACTAGCTCCAAGTGGGAATGCTGTAAAAGTGCTGTGTGGTTGTTGTTTTCATTCGTGTTTAAGGCGACACCTGAAGGCCTAAGGGTGTGTTTTTTTGTGTGTGTGTGTGTTCGTGTAAAGCCAGGAATTTCCAGGAAGTGAATGAGAAACATTAACCTTTTGACTCTTTTGTGGATCAAAAAAAGGGAATAAAGTCGAGTTCCATAAAGCTCATGCTGATGAAGACACAGCTCACAAACTCATTCCTGAGGTTACATGAAGGGATAGGTGTTTTAATTTTTGTGCGGATCGTTCCCGACAGGGCGAGCAGTCTATCCTAAATCAGCTGCGGCGTGGTTTTAATGAGGCAGCAGCAAATGACTGGGTAAGCTAAGTACAGGGCCAGAGATCCAGAGCAGCAAGAGGCGAAATTTAAGATGGGAATTTTCAGGCAAGATCTAATTTGTGCGTGAATAAATACTCATTTGGTTATAGGGGACCGCTAAATGTGTAAAAAAAGGGGGAATGAATTCAGACCGATGAGTATTATAAATATTTCACTGCTGGGACATTTTACCGTGTGGAATGTGGAGAATTCTCAACACCAGAGGAAATCTGTGTTCCAGGACACCGTAGACGGGTTTATTTATGACCACATTATGTGCTAGGGTAATCTTATCAAATTGCATAAATATGGACTTTTATAAATCATTTATAGCATGTGAATCGTAAAATCTGCAGGGGCCCCGAAGCGCAACCCTGTGGGACACCCCCCAAATTTTCCTCCCATTTAATCCTTTTAATACGGACAATTTAAAATGGAAATCGCCAGTGATTTTATGCAAAAAAATCATCTAAAATGTGACTATTTGATTCAGATATCTTAAGCTATGGAAGCCGTACTTGTTCCTGCAGATTTTTGCCACCTGATTGTTTGTTTGTTTGGTGTCTTTCCTCTATTAATTCCTTTCAAATGGCAACGTCTCACACCAAATGTGAATGAGGAGATATTGACCAAAATCAATCAATAAATAATAATAAGATTAAAAAACTTATTTACTAACTTGTACTTATTGATTCCAGGAGTACTCTAACTTGAAATGTGACAAATCTGTGGTAAATCCCTTTTCCTCTGGAAGCAGTTTGGTTCATAGAAAGCTGATTAAAGTGCATTTGAGATTGCAGACCAACACCGAGGGAACTCTTTACTTGCCATATTTGCACAAAACGAGGTCACTCACAGGCCCCCTGGTGGAGGTCAGAGCATGTGCACTGTGTGTGTGTGTGTGTTGACAGGGCTGCACCACAGGTCTTCTTTTAAGTGTGTGAGAAGATTTGAGTCTGAAGAGATTTACAACAGCGCAGCTTTTCTTTCTGCACAAGTATGTGATGATACAGAAACTGAATTATTGCTCCCGTAAGTGTGTGTGTGTGTGTGTGTGTTGTCAGTGTGAGTCCAGACCAGGATCAGATGATGGACCTTGTGTATGTATGTAAGAATGTATGTGTGTGTGAGGTTGTGTGTGTGTGTGTGGAGGTCCCTCTGGCTCCCATGGTTTCTCTCGATATCCCCTCCTCCCTCCCTCCCTCCCTCTCTCTCTCTCTCCCCTCCCTCTTTTGCTTCTAACCTCCTCAGTCTCACCCCCGTCCTCTCGGCTCAACTCAACTCAAGCGCCACCTCCCTCCCGCACATGCAATAGCAGTCTTGCTCAGAAAACTGAGGCAGGTTAACCCTTTGTCAGGATTCCACCGTATGTACTGTGTGTCCGAGTGAGGCCACAGTGGTGACAGTTTAGGTTTAAGGTATATTTGATGGGTTTTAGTGTTTGAATTATAGGAGGTGAGTGCAGTCAGATCCAGATCTAGATCCAGATCTAGGTGTGGGTTCCTTGAAGAAGAATATCTGCAGCTCATTAAACTCTTCAATATTCAACTTACGAGCTGCCGGCGACTTTATAGATGTAGTGGAGATGGACAACTTTCCAGCTCCATCCAGCTGCATTTTTTTTTGCAACAAAAGCATCCAAGAATCATAAATATGAGAATTGGACCGACAACTGAGAAGCACCACAGTTGGGTGTGGTTTTAATATCCTGTTCCCTCCAGTTATAATCCCCTCCATTTCTTTTCGGGATTCTTCCCTGCTTATTGAAGTGTGGATCACACCAGTTTTGGAAAAGTCTTAACTTAAGACACTTCTTTTATATCTCGTCATATTGTCACGTCCAGATGGGCGACGCACAACAACAGGCTCTCCTGAGAGAGCGCGGCAGTAAACAAGAGCCTACAAACAAACAAACAGTCTCGGTATCAAGGCTGCGTCCACGGCACAGGATACACAGACGAACACAAATAAATCCAACCATCTGCCAAACGACTTAAATGAGCACATGGGTTCAGACAGACTCTGTCAAGGGAGGGAGGGAGGGAGGGAGCGCCTCGCATGATGATTATTGTGTGTGTGTGTGTGTGTGTCGGTCCCACGCATGCACGCTTGTGCACCAGACGACAAGTGTGCAAACAGGTACCGCACACCCTGAGCCACCGTGTGTGCATATGTCCACACGACCTCCAGCAAGCATAAGAAGAAGAAGAGGGAGACAGAAAAAGGAGGAGGCTGCAGAGATTGTGGAGGAGCGCAGGTAGACGTGAGGTGTTGCGATAATGGGTGAGGGTCCTGCTGGACCGTAGGGAGGTGCTGGTGAGCTCCCTCGCCCAGTCGAAGCTCTTCCCTTCTGGACACGCACCGAGCCCGGTGGAGCCTGGACCCATCCTTGAAGCCCTTCCTCCTCCCCCTTCGCTCTCTCTTCGTCTTCGTTGCACCCCCTCTTCCTCCTCCTCCTCCTCCTCCTCCTCCTGGCACTCCCTCTCGTCCCCCTCCTCCTGCTCTTCTTCCAGGCCTTATGGGTGCAGTGCCACGCGCTGAGTGAACTTATTAGACTGCAGCAAAAAGAGAAAAGTGGAGGGGGGGGAAAGAAAAGCACCTCCACGTGGGCAAACGCCTTTTTCTCCTCTTTTGCTTTTTTTCACCTCAAATCACTGTCTCTTTTTGTTTTTACCCAGACTTCTTCTCAAGTTATTGCAAAAGAACTCCATACATTTGTCTTTAATGCTTCACACTTGTGTGTGTGTGTGTGTGGGGTGGTGCACACATTTCTCCATTTCCTGACTGGTGTGAGGAAGCCTTAAATATAACCTTCTTCTCCCCACAAAGATAAACTTCCCGACGCATATGCATTTTCAAGTGTTTGCCGACTGGAAACAAGTCAGACTCACGTTCTTGAGCGCTCTCCTTTTACTTACACACACACACACACACACACACACACACACAGCCTTCGTGACAACAGATTCCTTATAGCTTATTGCCATCTAGTGGCGTATTTTGTCACCAACACGTCATAGATATAGAGAATATTTGATCATTTTATAGTAACTCAGTGTAAATTGAAAGCCCTTTATTGTAACTTTACAGACCTTAATGCTATAATAATGCTATAAAGTATTATTCCTGTCATAAAACAGGACTTAAATGTACAATTGTATCGTGATTTATCACAGGTACACCCTGTGAAATGATCGTGTGACTGTGAAATCCTGGATATGTCTTTCAGATGCCCATTTTTCAAATGATTTTGGGGTATCAAAGTTTCAGAAATAAGAGAAAGTCTTTAATTCCCCTACACGTTGGACTATACAATTGATTTTAACCCAGTAAAGCGTGTTTATCACAGGAGTAATAATAATAATAATATAACTGAGTAAAAACAGAGAATTCACTTTTTTTCAAATTTAATTCCTATATGAATGCAATCTTTCTTTCACAAGGTGATTAGAGCTGCGATCAGTTTTTGGCAACCGAAAAACTATTATTCGTAGTATTTCATTGGTTTTATTGTCCATTTATTAAACGATGAGCTGCAATCTGACCCTCAAACATGAAATGAAGTCATTCTGAGGAAGTCACGAGGCATTGTTTGACCAGGGAAGACATTTAACTGAGAAAAATGACTTGATATGAATATAATCTCTCAAATATGGGGGTGGAGTGGCTCAGTGGTTAAGACCCTACCTTGTGTACCAAAGACATCATGGTCGCAAGTTCGATTCCACCCCTGGCTAATTGTGCTTGATTCCATTGTAAGTCGCTTTGGATAAAAGCGTCTGCTAAATGACATGTAATGTAATGTAATGTAAAAATATAAAGTTAAGAATAATAATTCAGTCACAAGGCAACTGAAAAACTGCATTGCACTTGTTGTAATGTCCCTTTTCATATGTATTCCAGTGAGTTAAACTGGCTAAAATGTAATAAATTAAGTCATATTGAGGATGAAGAAGGTGACACAAGGGTGAGGCCTGGACAGAACACGGTTCATTTCATTTTATTAATAATAAATACAGTAAAAATGTTACTCTCTCTCAGTAGAAGTGCACCACCTGGAATCCCCGTAAACATGTGAACGCCTGAGCGTCCAGCTTCCCCATGTCAATGAAATTGTGTTGCAGCTGCACGTGTACGAGTCGGCTGGGACTCCCACTTTTCTCGCCCCAGCAGAACGCATCGCGAGGCACAGCCTGGATCTTGTTGTGCGCCAGAGCGACCGAGCGCAGACCCCGTGGCAGCTGCCTGGGCACGTGGAGCAAGGTGTTGTGGCCCAGGTCCAACTGGTGCAGGATCGGTAACGTCCTGAAAGCACCGAGTGCAACTCTGGAGATCGTGTTCCTCGCCAGGCCCAAGTGTTCTAGGTTTTTCATGTTGCTGAATGCTGCTTTCTTTATTGAGGAGATGAAGTTTCCTTTGAGATTTAGAGTTTTTAGGGAGCTTGGAAGGTGTCGAGGAACTTGCTTCAGTTTGTTCCCTTCCAAGTTGAGGCTTTCTAAGAGGGTAGCGTTCAGGAGCGAATCCCTGACGAGGCCTTTGTTCGTGAGTGCGTTTGCACTCAGATCTAACACCAGCAGCTCTGCTGTACCGTCGAAGGCTCCACCACGAAACTGCTCGATGTGATTCCCCTTGAGATACAGCTCCTTGACGGACAGCGGCAGACCCAGAGGAACCTGCGTCAGCTGGTTGTGATTCAGGTTCAAGGTGCGCAGTTGACGCAGAGGAGACAACACCGCGTCGGGAAGAGACTCGGACTCACTCCCCAGGCTGTTGTTGCTGAGGCTGAGAACCAAAAGGCCGGGACACTGGGCCCAGGCCGCCTCAGACATCACCGCCAAATGGTTATCGTCGAGGCGAAGCTCCTCCAGGGAAGCGGGAAGGTCCGTTGGCACACCTTCCAGGAGGTTCCTCTCCAGGTAGAGGCGCTTCAACGCTGGGACACCCTCAAAGGCTCCCTCGATGGCACCGTCTGTGAGCAGATTGTTGCTCAGGACCAGGAACTCCATGGAAACGTATTGACTGAGCAGGTCCGGCTGGATGCTGTCGATATGGTTATTCATGAGCAGGATGTAGCGGGAATTGTAGGGAATACCGTAAGGAACTTTGTCCACACCTTTGTCGGAGCACTGGACCACTCTGAAACACAGGGGCTACATTTGTTACAATCAAACGTCTGGGACATTTAAAACCATTTTCAAAAGAGATCATAAAATGCTGATGAAGACAATCAGCTGCACACGACACTCTCTCTCTCTCTCTCTGTGTTTTGGAATTGAAAAGTTCCCCTTGAAAATGGTCAGAAGTGAATTCTACTGCTCAAAATAAGTTTGAGATATACGCTTCTTGTCCTGTATACACACCAACGCTTCCTCAGTCAGATCTGATAGTATTGCTTGACAGAGCCTGTAATAACCCATTTAAAGCTGCAGTGTGTAACTTATAAAGTGATGGTCACAGGAGGGAAGGCAGCGGCATGAAGGCCTTAGTGTACTTCCACACCGAAGTGTGTCGACCCTGGTCTGCTCGTGTGTCAGGGTCCTGTAGTATCTGACTTCACCATCGGGTGGCGGCACAAGTCTGCACACAGGGACCCAACACGCTCTTTCTGCACGGTTCCCAAATCTGGGCCTACCATGGCCCGAACAGCTGGTTAAGCAAGACTTGCAGCAAACGTTATTATCCCTGGTTCTCTGAAACACAGAGTCGTTCTTTCACAAAATTCTTCTCTTACCTCCCATAGCAGGCACACTCAGGTGGACAGTAATTGTCCATGAAGTAAGGAAAGTATGCAGGCGCGGTGACCTCCTCCTTCCTCTGGGTTTCACTGGCATTTTTCCTTTTCTTTTCCTTGGACTTTTTGCCACCTCTGTTGATTTTCGTTGGCCCCGTTGAGGGCGTTTTGGCAGCTGTCGGTCGCGGTTGCTCTGAAGGTTTGGGCCCTTGCGGTCGGGGAGGAGATGCTCCGGTGTCATTTTCCCCCGGTTTATTGGATTTGGGCCGGTCAGTGGGCTGTGTCGTGTTTGGTTCATGTGTAAACCTGACCCGTTTAGCTGTTGAGTCCGGCGTAGGATTTGGCTCCTCGCTGCTCGACTCTTTGAAGACCAACTGTGCTGCGTTTGGTGTTGGTGTTGCTGTGTGCGCGCTGGCAGCAAATGTACTCCCCGCTTGAACAACAGTGTTTATTTCTTGTGCCTCATGCGTGGTGTTTAGTTCGCTCCGCACAGGTTTAAACCATATTTTTTGGTCAATTCCTTCTTCTAAATGTGGGCCAGCCTTTGAGTCCGGTCGATTCTGCCCGCGGTGATGGCCAGGAGTCTGCAACACCTCAAAGAGGACGTCTTCAAGCAGCGAGACGGACCTCACCTCGCCAGGAACTGCTGTTGAGACTGCCGGGCTGGGTAGGGTGACAGCAGGAGGAAATGACTGAGGACTAACCGAGGTGTGAGAGCTGGGAGGGAGAGGGGAGACTGGAAGAAGAACTTGTGTGTCTGTAACTAGAATGCGTGCAGGGACGTGATGGTGCTCTCGAGGAGGGGGAGGCAAAGTGGGAGGATTTTGAGAGCGGGTGATAATTTGAATTGTCGCAGCCATCTTTGTCTCCGTCCCTACTTGAGCAGAGGATGTTCTTGACAAAGGAACTTGTGCGTGATCCTCATTTTCTCTTTCTATCCCTTCATTATGTCTTGCATATTTAATGTCCTCCCCCTTCTCTGCCATTTCGTCTCCTAAAATGGTCTTTTCATCCTCATAAGTGTCTCCTCTTGTCTCATAAAGACTAATCCCTGCAACGAGCTCGCTTTCTCTCTCCTCTTGTCTCAGCTTCTCATATTTTTCATCTTCTTGTTGCCTCGAATTAGGACTCCACTTTTTGGTGGTATCTGAGTGTATTGTTGAAGTTCTTGGTGAAACCAGATCCAGACCATCCTCTCGTTTCTCTCCCTCCCTTAAAATAGCACTTTGAGAAAATGTCTCAATTCTCTCCTCGCGTCCTCTGACGTCTTCGCCGTCTCCTCCTCTCTCCGCCACAGTCCTGACAGGTCTCCTCGCGGGGTTCGTCTCCAGACTCATCTCCTGCTTGTCCGTGTTTCCTCCGTGTTCCCTCTCCTCGGCTAAAATAGAAACGTCTCTCAGTCCAGACTGGTGCGTTCTCTGTGCGACGCCTGCTCCTGAAGGACAAAACAAGGACAAAGAAAACCCAATTCCTTTTTAGGTGTTTTTTCCCAAAAATACAAATCACGCTGAAGACTGAAGTAACTTGTGTCACAGTTTCCTTTTGAAAGGCCCATTAAATCATTGACATGTGAGTGTTTATGACCTCTTAATGGTTGTAAAGTCAAACTGTGGGACTTACTTGGCTGCAACGTGTGTGAATATCCAGGAACTGTGCAGAACAAGAGCAGGAGTACGAGCGCTTCCATTTTATCTAGAGGCAAATGTGGGGGAAATGCAATGGATTAGAACGTCTTTTAAATGCATGACACGGGAACCTGTTTTAGCACCTTGATACGTCGTCATTCTGTCTATTAATAGAAGAAGTGTCTTAAAATGTACATTTGAATTGAAATAAACCAGCAGTTTATTAAATGTTACTCTGATTAACAAAATGTACATATATGTACGCATGTATACAGATTGATGAACAATAATAAAGATGGAATGAATCACCTATGCTTAATCTAAACGACGTAAACCGTGCTTAATCCACATTTTATGAACTATAAAACACATTTGTGTGTATGTGCAGTAGATGCAAAAGAACTGTACTTTGTTGCATTTATGACATTTAAGAAGTGCAAAAAGACAACTTTTGTCATTTCTTTGGAGTAAAACTTTGAAATAAGTTTGGATTTTATATAGTTTATGCTTGAGAAAACCTGCTGTGGTTTCAAATGTCTATTTCTTTATGTACACATGACTTCCCGAAACATTGAAAACACTTTTATCTCTCACGTTGAGCCACCGCAGACAGACTCCTGCTCTATCTATAAGGCAACGGCTACCATTTCCATAACTCCTAGCTTCACATTAGCATCTGTATATGTTCACAATAAGCCGCAGACATTTCCTTGACAATACAGCAGCTTGATTTACGAGAGCAGTGCTTACCTACGAGCCTTGAGCCTCCTCCTCCTCCTCGCGTGTCGGAGTTCTTGAATGAATCACTTGTTATCCCCCTCGAGCCTTCACCTGTCCCTCTGCGTGGACGGAGATGGCCCCCCAAACAGAAATGTGGCCAACCTTTGAACCACCATTCATGCCTTTAACGGGTGCGTTTTCAGTGGCTGAGCCATAGTTGACGCTCCTCAGATGCTCCTGCACGTGGAGGAGAATTCTCACACTTACCCTCAACGTCACAGGAGTACGAGGGATCAATAGCAGGAAAGGGGAGGAGGAGGAGGAGGACGAGGGGGGGGACTTTCAGGAGACGGGTCAAAGGTGACCGTTGCTTTTATCACACAGGTTACTGTTTGCTCCGCTCAGAGGAGGCACATTAGCATCCAAGTGGTCGAGTGACAAGTTGCCCCTGGAAAATGCTTAACCTTTGACCCCCTTTGCTAATGCGTCTCAGGGTTCCTGGTGCTAATGTGTAACTTTGGGGACGTCTCTTCTACTCTGTGTTGTTATTTTCCTACTGATTTAAACGTCCAATGTGTTCAGATTTTACATCCTGGAGCAGACGTCGCCATGTTTTTAACGGGCAAACTACTACAGCTTCTTCTACAGTAGATGTTGCTGATAGTATTGCTTGACACTGCCTGTCTTGAGATTGATATTTTCCCTGGAAAAAAAAAACCAAAAAATACTAAACAAAGGTTTTGAGTACAAACAAATTGCTTTGTCTGATGTAACATTTATGACACAAAGATGTTCTAGGAGAAAGAAAAGAGTAACTTTTAATTCTATAAGAACTCTGTAACGTTTAAACGACTCACAAACACGAAGAAGTGTCCATAAAAAAAAAACACTTGTTGTTCCCACCCGCCCCAGCACTGCTGCTGTATACACACAAACGCACCCTCAACCAGGTCTGATACTGTCAGGTTACACCGTTTCTATTCACACAAGGTCAACACAAACGTAAAAAATGTGCAGTATCATAGTCTGGTTTAGTTTCATTTAAAAGCACGACGTCCATAGAACTGTTTTCAAAAAATGGAATCTTCAGAGAAAATCAAAATAAAGCTCTGAATCTGAAGTCACTCTAATTTAGAAAAATGGAAAATGCATGAATTTATCAAAAGAAAACGCAAACAAATAATCACTTAATTGTTATCTTTGAAGTTAAAATTGTGGACACTGAAACAGGAATGTTTTTTAATATACCTTTTTTTGGTATTTTCTTTTATTGCTAGTGCATTTATTGCTTGCTATGGGCTTAAATACATATCTAACTCATCATTTTGTCAAGTGTGGAAGTGTAAATGTATGAAAGTCACGTTTTAAAGCATGAAACACAAAGCTATATATACAAAAATAGAAATCAGACTGAGCTTCTCAGAGATGTAGTACCTGCTCTTGGCCACGGGGAGGCAGCACATACTCACGCATGACTGCACTGAGATTCCCTGAGAGCAAACAGAGCAGAGGCATCAGTGTGTGTTGTTTGTGTCTGTGGCCAAAATCGTTCTTCAGAACCATGACGACGACGACAACAACAACAGCAGCAGCATGAATAGTGAATGACAGTAAAATGCCTCTGACTGAACGGGAAACCCACAAAGAAAAGAAATCGGAGCAGGAGCCTTTTAACAACTCGCGCTGTGGCATCTCATTTCCTGTCAAAGGTGACGTAATGTGCAGAAGAGGAGGTGAGAGAGGCAGTGATAATGGAGGAGGAGGAGGATGTGAGATGGGGGTTGTTTTTTGTTTTTTTTATTATACCTGCACCTGTTGAGGGATAAAAATAACAGGCTATTTCAATATACACACACCTGCTGTGTATGCATGTAGTGAATGTGTGAGATTTTTATTCTCTCTCTCGGTTTATCAGTGTCTCAGGAGTTAATCGCTCAGGTTTATCATCTCTTGAGTCCTGTATTTGCTGCTGCTGTCCTCACAGGACAAATAATGACCTCCGTGGTGAAGAGGAGGAATCTAAAGGCCTCACAGTTGAGTGTGGAATTTGTGTGATCCTAAATGAGTCTAAGGCTTTAAAGATGGTTTAAAAATGCATAAATAATGCTCTGGATGCGCCTCGTCGTCCTCATTAATCCGGCATTAGAGCGCGACAACAGCCATGAACACTCGCTGTCGTTTTCACAACAGAAATCCATGTTTCTCGTCAGTTGTTGTTCTCTAAATCTATGAAAAGGGGAGTTTACTGTAACTGAATGTTTACATGATACGTGTCTTTAGGGGATGTTAGCACTCTATTTACACATAAATGCCACATTGACTGTGTTTTCCATGATAAAAAAAATGCAAACATGGAGTCGGCGACTAATTCAAACATCGGTAACATGGAGAAGCTAAACGTTCAATGTGATTGGATTGTTTGACATTGTTTTTTTTATTTACAGATTCATTTTACATCATAAATAAATGTTTTATTGTCAACAAATGTACCGTACCTCCATCAAAACAAACACTTTTATTTTGAAATTCCATCAAATATCATCACATATTGACACCCTTGATTTAAAGCAGCCACATCAACAAATCATGTTTGTAGTTAGTGGTAACGGTGCAATTTCAGTGTTTGTGTGCTGCGGCCACTGCAGAGCGTCTGCTGCGCTCTGAGGCAGGTTATTTTAATTGGACAGATAACTGATGACAGCATAAACGCCGCTTGCCCTGGAGCTTTTTTTTTTCTTCTTTTCTGGAGGAACACACACACACACACACACACACACAATCTGATTTACCATAAACAGACTAAACGTCAATATTATGAACCTGGAGGGCGTAAAAAGAAAAAACCCATGAAGGGCGGACGAGTGTGAGGAGAGGGAAAAAAACCCTGCCCCCACCAATCTATTCCATCTGCTCGGAGTCTGCCTGCTGCTGCAGTGGTGGCGGTGGTGGCGGCAGGGTTAACAAGGTCAAAGGTTGTAGGTCACAGACTGTGATCAATTTGTTGGCTAAGAGCATCGGGCACACACGTGTGTGTGTGTGTGTGGTGACGGACAGCACACGGTGGAAATGGACTTGAGAACATAATTTCCTCATCATTTTGCACGGCCACACCTTCACTTTGGGTGTTTACACTGTAAACAAACGCACTGTCCTAATATATGTGAAAAACTGGGTCAAAAAATGCTGACATGCATCTTCTAATGTGCAGTAATTGCACGGTGTTGCTGCTTTCTAGCGGAGGAAGAGAGATGCTGTACTCCTGCAGTGGGACTATAACCATTAAAGTGGTTAAATAAACGTGATATGTGATTTATAACTTAAAAGCTTGAATGCTACAGATTGTTTGATTCAATCAGAATGAAAAGGATTCTCTGCGTTCCTGGACACTTTATCATTCTGATATGTTTCAGTAAATTGAATGATCGTTATCGTGATTTACAAAGATTTAAATTATGTACTTTATTATCATTATCACCTAAAGTCCAAAGTTACTTTTCTTCTACGGCCGTTGCTGTGAATACATTATGCAGTCTGGTATCAGTCAAGTGAGGACAGACTAATCATTGACAAATACTGCCTGACCTGTTCAAACAGAGACAGTGTCACACAAGGGTAATATTATATTTCAAGATAAACTTTATTTACATAGCAACTTTTTTTTCCTACTTTGCTTACTTTGCTTTTCTTTCGTCCAAATGTTTTTTTTCCCGCCCCCTCCATTCTAAGCGCTGTTGTCTTAACCCTGTCTAGGATAACGCCACCAAATTAAACTTGCGTTTTTGTATAAGGACGGAGTTCGTGTGCGTGTCGGCGGGTGCACAAAGGGGAAGGGAAGCTGGGACAGAAATATGAATTTTGAGCAGAATTCTATCAATGAATTAACAGAGCACAACCTAAAAGAATGTATATATACTGTACACTTTTGCACGATTATCTGAATCCCCCATTTATAACCGCAAACCCGCCAATGTGAACCTGACTCTTTAAAATGAATGGAAGATGACTCTGTGATTTATCGCCCCGTTACACGAAAGCGGAAAACGCACCCGTGATTAATTGAGAAACCTAAAGTACAACCTTTGTGTCCGACACGGCAACCTTTCTCTGTGTCGTTTAGCTCATTACTGAGATTTGGACGCGTCCTAAATGCGCTCGTGCTCGCTGCAGGAACTTAGGCGCACACACGTGTTTGAGGCCGACGGTTTCTAGGGGCGACAACGAAATCCATTTAGCACTTTCCCGCCTTCAGCGCGGAGACGCATGAAAGCGTCTGACATTCGGTCGTCTCAGCGGACCACTGTAGCAGAGCGGCTCCCATTGTCCTGCAAATGACTCCATTGTTACTCCAGAATGACTCATATGTTGCCACGATCTCTATTTAGAGCATAATGATGATACTCCCCTGTGTGAGTGTGTGTGTGCTGCTTTATGAGGACCAAAGAAACATATAAACCAGGACATTTTGGCTGGTTCTCACTGCTTTTTTTAAGGGTTTTTTCAGGGTCGAGTCTTGGTTTTAGGGTTAGGCGTTTAGTTGTGATGGTTAACGGGCTTGGGTATGCATTATGTCTATGACAGTCCTCACTGTGAATGCTGTGCAAATGTGTATGTGTGTGTGTTTAACCAGTGACTATTGCTATCAGCTCACCATATGACACATGACGCAAGTGCCAGCTTGGCATATTCCAGTTGATCCAGAGTTCTGGCACACTAGGGTCGAGCGTCCCTGGCTGAATAATGGTCTGGCTCTTTCACTGATGGTTCTGAACGCTTGATTGGAAACTTCATTCACTCCAAACATGCCCTTAATTTATCCCGAACACACTGTAAGAAAACAAAAGAACAAAAACATACTCACATATGAATAATCTCCCTTTAACTCCTCTTTAGCCCTTGTAATGTTATTTCAGACTACTAGAACTAAACTGCTAACTAAACATGTTGTTTTTTTATTGTAGTAAACAATTTAATATGTGTCTCTTTAAATGATAGCAGAACAGCATCCGTGAAAATGTGTCATTGAAAATGCCTTTTTGCGTAAGAGATGTGGCTATTGTTCCTTTTTGTTTTTGGGGATTTGCACTTCCAGGCCACCGTAGCTGCGTAGACGCTAGTGATAATAATGCTACTAGCATAACATTCACATAAACACAGAACTCTATAAAGTACTAATCGACTTTAAAGAAAAACAACTAAAAACACGCACAATATAAAATAAAACACTAACCTTGTGTCGTCGTCAACCAGTTGCTAAACTAAACTCCTTTGTACTTTATTTGCGCTATATTTATCCACGTATTTTCTACTTCCGGTATTTTACCCTTTCAAAATAAAAGCGTCGCTTATGAACAGGCGAAACTACCACAGTAAGGATCACTTACACACTATTAAAACCAACCACCTTGTCTCCTTTGGTTTTATTCCACATGGACATGGCTGTTTTTATGATATTTGTTGCTTCTACAGTCACATCGTAAAAGCATCAAGGTATGTGGCTCGAAACAAAATGTACAGGGTTTATATAACGTTGTTATTGTTTCAGCAGAACACGCAGGGACACGATGAACAAACAATGTTTTGCTGCTGGGTGACGTGGGTCATTAAGGCCTGAGTTAACAATTCACCAGATCTATTAGGTAATCCGTCACAGGCTGAGGAGTGCCGAGGTCAGAGCGCCACATTTATTCGTTAATTCATTAATTCATTTATTTATCTTTGTTTATTCTCTCACTTGTGATTGCCCCTTTCAGAACAGCATAAAAGCATCGACTGATGTCATTTCTATTAAAAGTAATACTAATATTTGTTTGTCAATATCTCTGTAACATCTACTCGATGTTACAGAGAAATCAAAGCATCTTTTAGTTCATTCATTTTTATTTTTTTCTGGTCCACAGCATTTCTGTATGTTTTCTGCCCGGCAACTAATTACAGTTTTTGACAGTAATTTACATTGGAGATGCTGAAGCAGCAACATGTCACACTGCAGTTATAGTGTACGTATAAACCAAAAACAACCCAGACAAAAACAAAAGGAACATTTACGTTCATCACATGTTCAGGAAACACAACTGCAAAGTTTCTCACGTCTCAAATCAAAATAAGTCTGTGATGTGAAAGAACTCTTTGATTATTCTGAAAAACTTTGTATAAATCATACTTAAAATGAATACTTTCAGTCGTCTGACATGACACTCAGATAACTTCTATAGTTCTGTGTGTGTGTGTGTGTGTGTGTGTGTGTGGTCATGCATGGTGGTGGGGGGGCCCCCCCCTTGTTATTATGTCCTGCTGCTCTACAATAGAACAGCTGTGCTGAGTCTCCAGCAGCCGCTTCCAAAGAAGGCACGGGCTGCCTGGCAACTGGCCTCCCATTGGCCAACTTTCCACTTGCCTCTGGCCAATCGCACGCGCCGCACACTGAGGAAGTGAATGGGGGAGAAAAACACAACAGAGAGAACTGTGAGAAAGTTTGCCATGGCGAGAAAAAAAAAAAAAAAAGATTGAGGAAGCCGAGTGTGGGGTCGTAGAAACTCGTTGTAATTAGAAGCAAACATGTTTAAAAGCTCCTGTAATGTGTCATTAATTATGACCTTTATATATATATATATATATCTGTGCTACTCATGTTGACCTCTCGAGTGTAGTTTTCTACACTTCTATCTCAAAAACTTCATAAACTCAGTAAAAAGTCACATTGGATTCTTTAAGCCACGTTATCGAGTCGTTTTGAGTGACAACAACAACAAGAAAAAAAATGGTGACTGGGTCTATTGTTGTTTTCACAGGCTGAGACATGCCGCTGCACAAACCTGCCTTTCCACGGGCTTTGAGTGGGCTCTGCTTACTGGGGGGATTTGAGTCACATCTCCGGGGAATAATGGGTGTTTGTTTTACAGCGGCCGTGACGCATGTGGTTGCTAGATGTGAGCTCGGCAGACGAGAAAAGTGCTGGGGACCTGTTGTGGGTGATAAACAAGTGTGTGTGTGTGTAGGTGAGTGGGTGGGTGCTGGGCTTGTATACATCCTGTAATTAACAGTCAAAGCAACGGGCAGATCTCTATAAGAACGTTCAACAACACATGCATGTCTAGTCCTTCTCTCCCCGACGACAACAACACTTTTCACACAATTTCTCCTCCAAAACGACGCGACCTGGTTGAGAAGTTTAGGCCTTTAAGATGCGGTGAGAAATGCTGATTTAAAAAAGGAAAAAAGAAGAAACCAACATGTGCCAAACACTCCTGTAATTGCTGACAGAGACACAAGAGACAAACACATGGAATGAAAACACACCCAGGCACACACACACACACACACGGATCAACAATCATCAGTCAATGATCTAAACGTGTCATAACTCTGACCACCAGGGGCAGCACAACATCACAATTCTCACAGTAACGCACACAGACCAACTGCAACACTGTCAACTTTTATTTTACTGAATAGAAACGCTGCAAAATTGAAGCTGCAGTGCAAAGTGTGTTATTATTCCGTGTCAGCATGTGAATTTAACAATTTAGGCCCCTAAAAATTAAGGCCTTTTAGCTTTAAAATCACTAACAATTGCCTTGCCTACTTTTTTTTGCAAAGTAAAGCAAAACTAGCCATTGACTAATATTACCTCAGGCCTGCGGGACTGCAGCTGAAAAGGTAAATAATGACATTTATATTTACTCGTTTATACTTCCAGGCCACCGTAGCTTCACCGTGATGCTAATAATAATGCTACTAGCATAACATTCACATGAACAGGGAACTAACCTACGTTAAAAGTACTAACCGACGTTTAAAACACACACAACATAAAATAAAACATAGACTGACCTTGTGTCGTCATCAACCAGGTGCTAAAACAAACTTCTTTGCGCTTAGTTTGTGCTAAATTTATGCACGTACTTTTGTACTTCCGGTATTTTACCCTTTCAAAATAAAAGTGTCGCTTATGGACAGACGAAACTACTAAAGTAAAGAATGTACTGTACATCATTAAAACAAATCCAAAAACCAAATGGATGCTTTTATGATTATGAGAGTTGTTGCTTCTGCAGTCACATATCATAAAAAGCATCAAATGTGGGTGGAAACATCTGTACAGGATTTATATAAATTAATGAAAAACTAAGGCATTTTAAAACCACTTATAAAGTTAAGTGCCTTGACTTTTTTTTCAGTTAGTGACTAATAAAATAATGACATTTATATTTACGTGTTTACCCAAGTATATCGGGTCTTCATTTGGAACATGGAGCACAGTTTTGTTTTGGCTCTGTTCTCCCACACAGTGACACACTCGGTTAATCGTCATGTATCTTGATGAGTCGTCTTATTTTGTAATGACAACCCCTGGAGCCTGAGGTCATAACAGGCACTAACTGTAAAGTCACCACAGGTGTTGAGGCGGGCGATGGCCGGGAAGCGCCGGCAAGCTGCCATAAAACTCAAGTAGTCACATTGGTGTTAACGGGGTACTTTTATTCTGCTTTAGATTAGATTAGATTTGCACTTATGTCTCGCTTCCTTTGTCGCAGTGCTCGTGCTTAGCTGTTGCTGTCGTCGTGCACCATGTTTTACTGTGGCTCCATCAGCACAGCTCAAAGACACACACTCAACACATGTTAATGAAATCATGATTGGGTTCCTAAAGTTTAATTTATCATACCAATTTTTCTGCAATTTAAAATGTATTTTCAAAACTGAAGATTAAACTGTGTGCTTATTTTAACCATAAAAGGGCCAGAAACTGTCCTGTGAGTAAGTGCTTTAGCCCGTTTTTCCAGTTATTTACAAATGACTGCGTGTTAAAGTAGTGTATTGGCAATTTAAGATGAAGGAAAACAAAAAGTTTTATTTAGAAAAACAATCTGTAGTTGTACATTTTTGATTTTGTGTGTTAAATTTGACAACATATTTAAAATAACATGTTTGAGTTTTTGTCTCAATGTCTCAAAAAATGGAAAATTATATACAGGTGTTTTTCCAACTCTCCTCTCTGGTGACAAAGACGTTGATTGTGATGTTTCCCTGCTCCAACACAGCTGATTCAAATAGTCCACTCATCAGTGAGCTCTGCAGACGCCTGATAATGACCTAAAACACGCAGGCCAGTGGGTCCTCATGACCAGGATTGACAAATCCTGTTTTATAGAAGCTCACCAGGTGTGAACTGCTCCTAGCTGCTTTTGTACGCGTCAAAAATCGCCTCATCTCGTTGTGTAGCGCTGCTCAAATCAATGATGAGCACATCTCCTTCTCCGTGTGTGTGTGTGTGTGTGTGTGAAAACAGCTCTGCACTATACTATATGCCTCCCAGACAGTCCCAGGCTTAATCCATAGAGTCCAGTTCTGGATTACCATGTCTGCTCCACCCGCCGCCACCGCATTATGGACAGGATTATGTGAACTGTAAGTATCACACACAAGGACACCAACGCCCTCCGAAACACGCCAGACGTCTCCCTGTTTTTTTCTTTGAAAACAGTGATCACACCTGTCATTTCCTCAGGATCAGATCCACTCAAAACAAACAAAGCATTCGGGCTGATTTCCTCTCATCTGACAGGACGGGTGGGCGGGCGGGGGGGAGGGGGAAACACGGCAAATATCAAAAGTACATTGTGTTTTGTTTGCTGCATGAGAACATGTTGCCATAGTGATCATGATACCTTGATATCTTGGTGCAAGTACTTCTGCTCGAGCAGATGGTTTCAATTCAGCCAGTGTTTTTGAATGGCGTGACTGAATGAGAGGGAGAGGAGAGAATGTGTGAATTTCTATCACACATCCACAACTGAAGACAACTGTGTGTGTGTGTGTGTGTTGTTGATGGCTGTGAATGGAGATGAAAGCCTCATTAGCAGATGGTTCAGAAACTGTTTCTGGAGCTTCAGCAAGAACCTTCATTAGCCGTGTGATCTCCGATGACCTTAGTTTTCTTCTCGTATCCACACAAGAACATGCCAAGCCCACTAATGTGGTCTCCCCTCTCTTCGTGAGCTTCTTTCCTCTGACGGGAAACAAGCAGACGAGGAATGAACCAACAAAATGCTTTTCAGACTTTGACAATAGGTCGGAAAGATGCGCCGACATGTGCTGCGCGCTTGTGTAACCACTGTGACATCAGCCACTGCTTTTCTGAACGGCCATTTTGGAGCCTTGGCTCAAGTGTTTTTCCCACTGTCAGCGAACCGCACCACGACCCGTGTTTTCTGGTGGACCTGAGTTCGGATGAGCGTCCACACCTGCCCAAATGAAGCTAGGACTATTAGAGTAAACAAACTCTGGTGTGAAAGCGAACTTCGATGCATGCAACGCACAAACTGAACGCTCAAACGCCAACTTTGACCACTGATAACCCTGCGAGCGTGAGCTGACCTATGGTCACAGGGTCTCTCTAAACTGTGAGAGCAAGTTCTCAAAACCCAACCCTGAAACAACGAGCCCGGCCCAACCAGCGTCAGACAGGCTCCCGTATTTGAACGTCAGCGTAAAACCACAAATGTGCACCCAGCACTTCCTTTTCCAGTTTTCTTATTAGCGCTACGTGTATTTTCCAGCCGGTTGAGTTCAGCCTCGCCATTATCTTTAGGCCCAGCGCTCCACAGAAAGTGGATGATGAGTGGTTTTGTGTAAATGATCCAGACTTAAACAGTGATTAACATCCCTGGTGAAAGACTCAGTGGCCCAGACAAATTCCCAGGAAGCTCAGAAGAAGCTTTGCCAACCCCTTCAGTCTGCAGGCTCATGCAAACCTCTGCAGGCAATAGACATTAAAGGGCAATGTCTTATTCTATAATTAGACAGTGCCGAGGAAAACATTGAAAATAATGAGGAGTCTGTGTGTGGAAAAAGTGGATGTATGCAAATGAGGCTAAAACCTCATCCTCTCGAGCTGCGGCAGCAGGAGGACGCGCGGTCACTTTGATGGAAGCTAATGCTGATGCTAATCAAACCGGATTCAAAATGCATGTTTGTTTTTTTAATGCCGAGCAGTTGAATACGCGGCCTGTGTGTACGGCGAGCAGCAGACTCTCCGGGCCTCAGAGAGGGAGGCCTTGTTTACCAAAGAGTCCCGAGAGCAGATCTCGGCCAATTACTGTCCAAGGGAATCATCAGCGTGATTTGTGAAATTGACAGTGATCAAGGCTCACACACAAAATTCTTAGCAGAGGGGAGAGGGCAGTTCTGAAAAGGATAGAGCTGGGTGTCATCCGCATAGCGGTGGAACGAGATGTTACATTTTCTGAAAATATGGCCGAGGGGAAGGAGATTGATAATAAATAGCAGGGGCCCCAGGACAGAGCCCTGGGGAACACCACACAGTTCCTCATAGTTCGGTATCAGTATCAAACACAAAAAAGTGGACTCATCCCATCCCTAGTACAGATACTTGTGAAAATAATCCTCTGAAATACTGATTCAGCTTCTTCTCAGGCTCTAAAATGCACTTGAAAATGAGTGTCAGTGTAAAATTTGATCCTGTGCCGGCATCATTTTCTTCATCCACGTCCCTGTAACGTCACCTCTGACTGTTCCTTTCTGTGTTGTAACGTCTTATAGATTAAGTAAATGAATAGATTAAATAAATCTTAAAATATTCAAGCAAAGTACAAATAATAAGAACATTTTGCACTTTGTGACGCCCCCCACTTCTGGGTCTGCGTGCACTCATTTCCCAACAGAAGACACAAAGTCTTCAGCTGCGTCCTGTGGAGGACTAACTCCGCGCCAAAAACCGAAGAATTCCAGTCCATAATCCACATTCTTGCGGGGAAGATTTGCTTTGTTTTGACTAATAAAATCGTACTTAATCCGGTGGGACACTGGCGCTTTGAGCGGAGCTCAGCGTAATCCGGGCAACATATTGACAGAAGGTATTACGCTCTGGTTGCATGATCTCTGCAACACTGGCAAATAAAGCAGAGCACAGTGTGTTATTAATGTATACATAAGCCACACAGGTATGTCCAGGCAGCAGGAAACTAACCCCACCCCGGTTGATTTCACTGCCTCCTGGAATAATAAAGCAATAACTGGTCAGCGTCAGTGCTGGAAAGGTCAAGCTGATGTGCAAACATCTAAATGTGCCATGTTTGCTTCATATATAACCGTGTTTAATCATTTGTTTGTCTTGTTTCTGTCACTTGATTTACGAGCCTTTTCCATCAAGCGCTCCCAGACGTCGACTGTGTCACTCCTGATTTTGGCTTTCTGTAGATTTTAACTAGCTTGTTCTTTCTGTGCTTCTTCTTCTTTTTTTAAATTTGAAATTGTTCAACCTCCTGAGGCCACGTCTTTACGTTTCGCTGTTCACCGTTTGACCCCCGGGGTTCGCAAAAAAACAGAGTTTGCACGTTTGTTCGCCCGCGCGTGTGTGAGTTGGGTTTCTTGTTTTTTTTTTTCTTGTCTTTTCTGGAACTAAAGCAAAAAGTAGCTTACTTTATACTGTTTTCTTGCTAATGCCACTGTGTAATTCCATTTCCATTTGTGTGAACACACTGAATTGGTAAATAAAAGGGCTATTTCATAAAAAGTCCCATATTTGCTTGCGATTTACATGTGCGTCAAGCTCACAGGTGACGAGCCCTTTCCGTTATCTTATCGTTATTTGTACTCCCATAAACTTTGGACACTGTAGAGTCAAACATTGTGAGGATTAATTTACTGTGTGTGTGTGTGTGTGTCTGACCCAATTAACACACACACACACACACAGGATCAGCCTGAATAAAAGCACTGTCCCTAACCTTAACTCTAACTAGTTAATGTCCAACCCTAAATGTAACCAGCTCCTCACCACGAGGTCACAATTTGTGCCGGAAAAGCTCCAGCAAACACACACACACACACACACACATTGTCAACAAGTGTTTTTCACGGTGTGTTCGCAACGACAAGCGCGTCATTAAAGCGCGTATTTGATGCAGGCCGAGCAGGAACATCGTGTCCTCGTGTCAGAACACTGACAACAGACAGAGACACGTTATGTACAGAGAGTTGGCCGTACAGGGAGTTCACATGTGTGTGTGTGTGTGTGAAACGTGATGATGAGAGAAAGTGAAAAATGAACGCTGGCAGGCTCCACTGACTAAACGCTGGAGCATCAGTGTTGTTTGCCTGCTGTGTAAACAGCAAACTTGACCGCACTCTGGATAATAGATAATATTGTATGGAGCCGTGGCTTCTATTATTAAAAGTGTGCATCGCGTCCATCTGTTCCGAGCAGCTCCAGACGGAGGGGGAAAGAACATTTTTGTTTTTAGGAGACTGAGGTTGTGTGCAAAGAATGATTTATACAAATTCCATGAAAGTTACAGAGACAGTGGAGGTAACACGCGATGCACCTGTGGCCTCCTCCGCAGTGTTAACCCTTTCTTTGCCTATTTTAACCATAAAAGGGCCAGAAAATGTCCTATGAGGCAGTGCTTTTGCCCATTTTTTCCATAATAACTGTCAGTATATGGCGGTTATTTACAATTTACCGCGACTTAAAATAGTGTATTAAAAATTTCAAATGAAGAAAAACAAAACGTTTTATTGAGAAAATCACTGTAGTGTCGTATTTGAAATTTGAACCATATAAAACATATTTAAAATAACATTATTCTGTCTCAATGTGCAAAAAGAGGCCAAAAAAAGGACAAAGACGCTGATTCGCCGGCTTCCTGCAACAGCGAGAGTGAAATGACCACACTAACCACAACTATCGCAACTTCGCCGCTAACGTGCCGGCTGCGATCCGCTCGGTGTTAAACGGTTAAAGGCAGTAAGTTTAAGGACTAAAGGGCCCTTAACTAGCTTACTGCTGCACTTCTGTTCAAACTCAGTGAACCTGACAGCGGGGGACAAACAACAACGTGTCACGTGTGTGTTTGTGTAACTCACTCAAAACCACAATTTCATTACTTACTTTCATTCACTTACAGTTTAATATTAATGGAGTCACAGGTTTGAATTCTATTTACCCCCCCTAAAAAAAAGCAAAGCCCCAAAATGTACTAACTGAGTGATGAAGTCTTAAAATATCTTCAGGCACCACATCATTGTAACATTAAAAACAGTTTCACTGATCTGCTTTTTGTTTTTGTTTAGTTTTATCTTCTTTTTCTTTCCTTTTTTTAATATAAAATTGATTAAAGCCTCGAGTCGTATTCTTTTTTACATTTCACCACTGACCTGAATAACCTGACATGACATTAATAAGAATCACAGATTATGCAACATCCAGTCCTGCTGAAGGTCACCACCTGTGTGTGTGTGTGTGTGTGTCAATTAATCCAAACAGCCTTAAAATTGTATTTCATCCCAGCTTTTCTTTTCTTTTCTTTTTTCATGCTGACAAGGTGACATTTGATTTTTCCGATTTTTGACCTTTGCATATTTGGTCCTCAGGGACAAACCGTTTCCAGTGAACTCACGCAGAGACACAGCGTCCCTGAGGACAGAGAGCTTGAGGACACCTCTACTACTGTGTGGCGTTTTAGCCATTTATTATTCATTTTAGGGAAAATTCTGTTCAACAAACAAATATGCCTTGTCCTATGTTGACATTTGACCTGCGATGTCACACAAAAATAAGAGACAGGAAGAAGCCAGTTTGTTTTTGATAGATGATTTATGAACGAATCCGTGCTTTCATTTCATTTTGGTATGTAGCCTATTTGTACCACATAAAATGTTATAACTAGCTAACTGCAGCTAACGATTATGTTCATAATCGAGCATAAAATCATTAAATGTTGATCAGTGATGATTTCTTTGTTACATGGAGCAAAGAAGCAAAGAAAAATGATCCCATTTAAGAAGCTAAAACGATCATAAATCTTGTTTTAATCGTGAAAAAACCCTCAAACCGATAACTCGATCATCAAAATAGTTGACGATTCATTTAGTAATCGATCACTAATCAATTATTCGAGTGTTTGTTTCAGCCCTAGCTAGAACGCAGAAGTGAAAATAGGATGCTGTTGTGTGTGTTTATACCCCAAGCTCCTAACTGTAGCATGCTAACACATTTGCTTGTTAGCTTGCTAAGTCTACCTTGGTGTGTTTTGCTGACGCAGTTTTATTTCTCTAATATTTGTGGGATCATTGTGTGTGTTGATGTGCGTTACATGTAAACAGATCAGCATTTTATTTTACCACATAAAATGTTCAAACTCTTTTAGTTGTCGCAAGCTAAATAGCGCGAGCATTTAAAAGAAAACGACGTAGTCTTCTGGTTCTCCCAAGGATGCGAATGCAGAAGTGAAAACATGATGTTGTTCAGTGTGTTTATAATTACGCCATTAAAACCCTAGAATACTAGAAGTTGTAATTAGCTAAATGCCCTAAGTATTCTCATGCTAGCCCCTGGCCATAGCATGTTAACACATTGGCTTGTTAGCTTGCTAAGGCTTGCTTACATGTTGGTTTATACATTGCTGGTACAATTTTATTCCTTTAATATTTGTCTGTGGGATAAAGTTGATTTAATATCACATGTATTTGTCATCAATGGCTTATCCTAGCTTATCCACAATATATTCTATTTTCCATCATCATTTAGCTGGAGGTCGCGCTGCAGGTGACGATTCCCTGTTGTTTTACACACTGGAGGTTTTGTAACACTTTAAATAATGCACGGGTGAAATCTGTGATAGCTTGTATGTCACCTGCTTTCTCGCTGTTTCTGTCTCGGGCAACCGGTGTCATGGTAGCGATGATAATTCCCTCTGTATACCAGGAGAGCAGCACTGGCTCTGGTGTCTTCAACACGACGCTGACGTGTGCGCGGCGCAGCGCGTTTACCTCATCGCTGACGCCGTCTGCAGAAGCCAGAGGGCTGCTGTCATGTTGTTGCCATGACATCTGGAGGAAGGGATTCTGGTGTGCTCGGAGCAAATAAAAGGCTAAGTGGGTGTTGAACGGAAAGAAACACACTCTCATAAACGCACATAATAGGGACACACACAGACACGTAGTGCGTGTAGAGACCAGATCTCTCTCAGACCCGATCGCATCGTCTTCCGGTCCAACTTTGAGTCAAAACCACATTCCTGGTCTGTCTTTGCAGGAGTTTTCAGATCAGATTCAGATCTCATGCATTCTGTCAGTAAATATTTCATCGTGAGTGTGTGTGTGTGCGTGTGCGCGTGTGGGGGGGGGAGGTTATGGAAATGCTGTGCTGAGAAAAAAGTGTTGCATAAACATGTTTCTGTGGCCTGAAATAGAACATAAAGCCAAAGCCATGGAGACCTGGGTGTCAGAATGAAGGAATCCAAGAAGGAGTCGATCCAGTGTTTCACGAATCGCACGCTAACATGAAATTCTGAAGAGGTTTTGTGCGACACCTTCAATCAATTCGGAAACATCTTTAAACACAAACATGCATTCCCACAAGAGGAAAATAGGATGAACAAAGCAGGGAAAACTGCAGGAAAAGCAGGAAATCATAAATGAACACAGCTCACTTCCTGGGAACAAACCCACAGCACACAAACACACACGATTTCGACCCCCTTGTTTGAAGCTCAGTGGGTCGTGATGCGATTAATGTGCTGTTGTGTAACTGATGTCAGGTGGTGGTTGCCATGGCAACCTGTGCCCAGACCACCACCTTTGAGAAGAACATACTTGTGCCACTTGTGACCTCTGCCGAACCCGTTTATTCACTCTCATTCACTCTTCACAGCTTTGGACTGTGCTCACGTCTGATTTGTTGGAATTTGAGTGAAATGTTCCATCCTGTCGTTCCTCCTCATTTCGATCCAACATCGCTCGCTCATCAAAGCTCTTCGCTCTTCTTCCCGTGTTTATTTTAATATTTCTTTTTTTGCTGCGAGGAATTCCTCGGGCAACAATGGATGTTTAACTGGCTGCACGTGAAAGTGTCAGGTCTATTTTGACTCTCCTGCACATGCAAACACTTGTGAGAAAACAAATGGCTTCTGCTCATGTGCTTCTGGCCTATTGTTCACCAGACCGAAGACAATCTGCCCCGGTAATCAGCTGCTGTCTTGCTCGATCGACCCTCAGGCTTGGCGTGGTGCTTACGCGCTGGGCTATTTGTACGAGGAAGCTTCAGGTTGGAACCAGAATGGAACCAAATGGCCTGTTTTGTGATGTCGAGCAGGAGAAAACTTGGACTCCGTTCTAACAGCATTGATTAGCTCCTTTTTTTTTTTTATTGTTGAGACAAACGTTGGCTCAGGCCGCTCTCGTTTCACTTCATCTCTTTATTGATTTTGAAAAGACTCGGAGTCGGCGCCGACCGACGGGTTTCAGCAACTGAAGGCGACTGAACGCATCAGACGAGTCTACGAGAGCGACTCTAAGAAATCAAGGAAGAATTGGACGGTATGGGTGAAGTCATTCCCGCTACTTCCTGTTGTCTGCTGACGCTATGTCCTCTGTCCCGCCTGCTCTTTGTCATTGGCTGTTGGCGACATGTGACTCTAAAACACTCTGGGACGGGTCTGTTAACCCTCAGATTTCTGTGCCTACCCGCCAATGTCCATGACTGTCCCCAACTCTGCCCAACTGTGAATTGGGCAGAAATCCCACAGATTTGGAATTCCACAGCATTTTCCAGAAACTGGACGCCAAGTGGATCTCCAGAATTGTTCTGATGTGTGTGGAAAAATGACAACATCTTTGGCTCTTTGCCTCCACCAGTACCCATAAAAAGACGGGCATAAAGAAAGTGATTAACACACATTTTCCCTCACACTTTTGGGATTTGTGTTCACCGTTATTTATCTTGTTTAACGGCTCAGAGCGTCACGTGAAATGGAAAGTGTGAGTGCGCAACAGTGTGGAAGGAAAAACTCTACCTGAGCTAAAGTTTCCATTGTAGCCGCTTGCTTTTCTGCAGGAACGGCACATTTTTGTTTTTCCGTCAGCCGTTAGGTTCACGGGACTTTCTTTCATTCTTCTCGCAGACGTCTGTCGGATAAAAAATCCTCCTTTTTACTTTGGGGAAGTGAAATCAGAGGAAGGAAGAGCAGTTCTGAAACATGACAGGAGGAGTTGCGCCTCATCAGTGAATGCAAATGTCACCCTTGTGCACAGCCTCAGGTGCGGTTGTGACGCTGGAACTAATCCACAGGATTTACTACGCCTCCCACCTCCGCCTTCCCCCGTCCTCTCCTGTCTCCCGTCCCCAACACTTCCTCACTCATCCTCTCACCTCCTCACACTCCTCCTTCCCTCGTCCTCTCACCTATGGCTCCACGAGCAGACTCACACTTGGGTCCTAACGGTCAAAGCAGACGCCACCGAGCCGCTTTGTGGGTCGCGGCGTTGACCTCGGGAGGACGGCGCTGCTATGGCAACAGTGTCGGAGGCACGTGGAGTTACTTTGTCCGACCTTCATCCACAGACACAGAGGAAGCTGTTTGACCATATTCTTCTTCTTCTTCTTCATCTTCACAATCACTGTTGAAAGGTTTGTCACAAAGGCGACGGTCAATAAAGTGAGCGCGTGATCAAACGAGGCGGTCCTGTTTGTTTCTCTGAAGGCCCTCAAAGCTTAATTGTTTAACCGTCTCAGTGTGTTATGCTTGAAAGTGATTTTAAGACATTTATGTTGCTGCAAAAACACAGGTATTTCTGCGCCGCTCTCGTTCCCCCTCGGCCGCCGCCTGCCTCATCACAGGTTAGCGGATCGGAGTTGGACTCCTGCGTCACAGAGGACTGGATCCATCCTGGTAGCAACAGCAGAGATTTTGAGTGGCGTTACCAAGGTGACCGATCACCGTGTCATCGGAGATGGGAGATATAGAGTGTGTGCACTGCAGCTGCTGCTGCTGAGAGGTGAACGTGAGGCCAGCGACAAACTTCTGACCGTCTGACCCGGCCGACGTTTGAGCCACTTTTTAATTGCATTTGGCCTTACGACCGCCGTGTGAGCGTGTGTTTTTGAACGTTCACACACAGAGAGAAGACGCCTCACCAGAGCAGCAGCATGCACGCACAAGGGCACTCTAACTCTTATTTACATGCATGCGTTCACACGAGGCCACATTGTCCACACACACACACACACACATTACTCTGCCCAGATACTGTATAATGAATAATTCATTCATTTATTTATTTATTTGAAAATGTGTTTGAAATGTTTTCAAGGGAGAGAAACCAAAAACAAACGAGATGTAAATAAAAATACTTTGATATGTAAAATAAAAACAAATAATTTAATAGTTTTTAAAAAAGGCGTGACATGAGCACAGACGGACTGTCCTGACTTCCAGAGCAGTCAGGAGTGAGGATAATTGAATCTAGAAAAACAGAAATCTAGAAATCGAATCAACTACCCACATATGAGTTTGTGCAAGTGTATAATCGCTTTAAATTTTTTATAGCTTTGCAATAAACTTTAAGTTTCCTGGTCCTGGGAACTGAGTTTCCTCACTCCAACGCACCTGATTTAAACAAACAGCTCGTAATGAGGCTTGGTGATGGCTGAGCATTTGGTGTGTTGGAGCAGGGAAACATCTAAAACATGCAGGGGAGTGGGCCCCCTGGATCGGGACTGGGAAACCCTGTTTTCCCCTGCATGGTCTTGCTCCCTCCGACACACCTGATCCAAATACTCGTCACCGAGCTCTGCAAACATCCCGTTTGTTTGAATCAGGTGTGTTGGAGCGGGGGAAACATCTAAACTATGTAGGACAGGGTTCTTCGAAGACCAGGATTGAGAAACACTGGATGTATACTATGCTACTAAAGTATACTAAAGTACTACAAAAGAACCACAGTAGTGGAGTAGAAAGCACTAATATTGTCGTGTTATGATGACTGTTACCTCGACATACTCTCTTTATCTATGTCATTTCTATCTTATACTTTGTAATATTTATTGTTTTATACATTAAATAGCCACCAACGTAGTATATGGGAGGGGGACAGCAGCGTTACCTCACCCCAGCTGAAGGTTTCTTCTCCTCTGGTCAAGACGTTTCTGAGAGGGGTGCCGAGGTTTTTGAGGGCGTATCGTAGCTGCTCTGTGGCGGTCCTGTGAGCACCAGAGATGCATAAAGTACTAGAGACCAAGACTTGAGTAGAAATACAAGCACTCTATTAAAAAAAGTGAACACTGCAGCGTGTCAGGAACCGCGGGTTGCTAGCTACTTAGCTAGCGCTTACTGATAGCTCAAGCTGGGGTGCCATTTGTGTATCTTCGAACTCTTTTACGCCCACAAATGAACGGCTAACAACGCGGCACGTGAAGAATGTGGAGAATTCTTTGAGGACACTTCATAAAGCGCGTTCAAGACCACAAACGAGACACCTAGCGACGGCTCGTACGGAAAAAAGAAGAAGAAGTGGTCAACATTTTCGGTAAATGTCAGAGCGCGGTTGATAATTCAGAACACCGACCAGCACTTTATTCTGAGGTCGTACTGAAATCTGTCAACCACGTCTGTGGGACGTGATCGGGGTTTTTCCACATGACTGAATACGGACTCCAACATAACAGGCACCAGGCGGCGTGAAGTGCTGCAGGACACGAGACACACGCATGACCCCGTCTGACCTCATTTTTTCAGTTTCCAGTGTGTGAAAGTGTGCGTCTGAAGTGGGGGGAGGGGGGGAGGGGGGTTTGTAGACAGACATACATTAGTGATGGAGCTCGCTCTGGAGTTCCATGCGTCCGACATAATGGCACAAGCGGCGTTCTCTAAAAGCTATTTCACCGAGCAAACAGTATGTGAGAAAATACAGCGTGAACAACTCCGGTGATGATGTTTTTGCCCTTGTGCGAAACCTTGTTTACTTTTTTTTTTACTTACTCCTTCTGGATGGACGCCATAATGAAATCCCTAACCACAGAATCCCGTCCTGACCTTGTCCGTCCTTGTCTGCTGGAGCAGAGACGGGAGAAGGGGAAGAGGCGTCTCGAGAAAGGCGGAGACAAGAAGAAGATGCGACGACATGGCGGCGAAGGACGGCTTGTCTTTGTCGAACCGTCGTCTTAGAGATTCTTATGTTCTTATATTTAAAAAAATAGGATTCAGTGTCAAACGTTTAATCAAATGTCCAACGTCTGTTTTAATCAAACCCAGATTTAAATTTCACTTATCAGGCAAATATCTTTCTTTTTTAAGTGAGAAGCCCAAGATAAGATAAGATAAGACACGATTAGTACTTTATTAGTCCTGCAAATGACAGTAAAGATAAAGGTTATAAATAATAAACGTGCATTTCCACACATGTTAAAGTAAAATAAGACTATAAATCATTAAAACAGAATGTGGATGTAAAGTATAAAAAAAACAGTAGAAAATTTGAATTAAACTATATTTAAATATAATATAAATATAAATATAAATATAAATAATATAATATAATATAATATAATATAATATAATATAATATAATATAATATAAATATAAATAATATAAAATTATATAATAATACATAATATAAATATAGATTTGTCAGTATCAAATATCAAGGTCCAAAATAATTCCACCTTTCTACAAGAACGTGCTTTTCCAGCAGCGTTTAAACTCCGTTTTTCGAGGAAAAAGAAAAGCCGTCCAGATCCAGTATGTAGGTCACAGGTAATCAGCTGCCATTGGATGCACCTGTGTTTTCCCACAGCTGTGCGGCTGTGAGGTGATAAAAGCAGGGAGACAGTTGTGTCGCTGCTTCCAGAGAGTCAGCACCTTCAGCTGGCTCTCTGCTGGGGTTTTGGGTTTTTGTTTTGAATGAATATGTCTTTGCTCCTTTATGCCATTTGTTAGAGGGTTGTTAAGTTTGTGGGAAGTTTGTGACCCGAGGTTCAGGTTTTATTTCCGTGTTTGTGTGTCTCTCTACACTTGGGCCATGAAAGCCTCCTCCGTACTCCGTGTTCCAAACCCACATTTCATTCTCCTTCGTCACCAGCAGCATGTGCAGTTGTGTATTTAGTTGAATATCCGCACGCATGACGTCAAATATGAAATATTTAAATGTCTTAATATTCCCCCACGCCACGTTTCAGTTCACCTCCCTCTTTACTCTATTCCTCGTGCCTGTGATTTAGTGAACCATTTCGGGTCAAGGGCTGCGTTAAAAAGGCAGCGCTGGCCGGGGACAGTGGACCTCGGGTCAGAGGTACGGCACTGTGAGCCTCCTCCTCCTCCTCCTCCTCATAATAATAATAAGACACACACGAGCACAGAGGGCGACCAATACATCTTCATAAAGTGAACACGCCACTGTGAATTTCTGGAACGTATTGAATGAGCAAAGTGCTTCTCTGCCTCTTCAATATTCATGGTGATGGAGATGGAAAGGGGCAAAAGGGGGGGGGGCTGTGTTAACCAGCACACACACCACATTGTTAAGTGTAGTGTGTGTGTGTGTGTGGACTCTCATTTCCAATCCTTTAAAAAAAAACCTACAGAACATGTGATTTATGTCACATTATCTCCAGCGAGGAGGCTTGTTTTAGTTTTTGGATGATTGTGTCAGTCCAACATAACATGAAAGGAGAGAACAGATCTGGATGGAATTCTCTGGGGGATGTAGTTTATGTTCCATGGAAGTTTTTTTTTTTTTAGGCCATATCCACACGGGAAAGAAAAGAAGTTTCCCTTGACAACGTTTTCCTCATTTGTTCTTTTTTAAAAAAAGGCTTTCTGTAAACACAACAGTGTAGTGTGTATGCCCGTATGTGGCGCTGTAACCCTGCCTCAGATGTGCACCAAAAAACGGAAGCTAGCTGGGTTAACGGTATACTCGGTATACTCGCACATAAAAACACGTCACTTCCATGTGGACTGAAACAAACTGCTATTAAACTCGTTCTTGTGCGTATTTACCCGTTTTTAATTATTAACCCCGGGAAGACGGGCACGTGTGTTGACACAACGAAAGGGCAAAATAAGCAGGATTTGGGGCGTGGCCGTGTGAGCAAAGGGGGCGTAGCCATAACTGACTATTTCACATTTTGTCACCCAGGATCCTCATGGGTAATAGCGTGGGATTAAGAAGGCGAAATCCCAGCATGCCGAGTGAGAAAATATTCAAATCTTCTTTTCCTCCAGACAGAGGATGAGCAGAGGTGTGTGTGTGTGTGTGTGTGTGTGTGACTGTCTTTCAGGACACACTGTATCCACAAACACACGAGCTGTGAGCCTCTCGGGGTCTTGTGTGAGTGAGCGTACTGTATCCATCTGCCCCATCATCATCATCATCATCATCTCTCTCCTCCCCTTGCTCCGTTTGCCTCCTTTCATCTCCAGGTGGGCCCACTACAGCCCCACCTCGCGCATGTTTATTAAAGCTTCCTTAAAGTGATGCGACCTTCACGTGCCCTTCAGTTTCCATGGCAGCGAGCAGGCAGATTGTTGTTAAGCGGCTTAATCAAAGCCCCCCCCGCTGATTGATTTCTTCCAAACATTAGAAAGCGCGGTGTGATATCTTTTCATTATAAAATGTAAGACTGATTTGTCAGGAATGTGGGACAAGAAAAACACGGAGGTTTAATTCAGTTTGTTAAGAGAAAAGCATTTTAAGGTCTAAAAACATGACAATTAGTCTCCGATGTGCCATTACACTGAATCAACATCAGTAAATTCTAAATTTACACATTTTTGCCCAGATTCAGATTGCGGCAACAAGACCTGGGGTTTGAGGGTCTTTCTGCATGGACTTTGCATGTTGGTGGGTTTTCTCCGGCTTCTTCCCACCGTCCAAAAAACATGCAATTATGTAAATTGGACACTTTAATTGACCGTAGGATTGAAAGTGAATGGTCGTTGGTCTCTGTATGTGACCCCAGCCTATCGCCCTACGTCAGGAGACTCATCTGGTGCATTGGTTTGTGCTTTTAAAAGTGTTCCTGGTTTAAAAGTCGAGTGTCGGTTCATTCCGACGACACTGATCGCTCTGAAAGACTATTTTTGGGAGGTTTTTTTTAATCCATAATCCATAAACAACACAACACAGACGTCCACAGTGAGTGTTTGGCGGCAGACGGTGCGGGGAGTCGGGGATCAGACAGACGATCAGGAACGGATTAAGAAGATATCGATATAGGATTAACACACACTTAAGAAGGTGGTGGCTATCTGACCTTTTTGTCCTCTACTTTTTTTAAAAAACTAAACAAAATGAAAGGTCCACGGTGTAAGAAAGAGTGACATGGATGTCACGGGTGACAGCGTTGTCTTACGTGATTTTCGTATTCCCGTAACAGCCGCCACGTTAAGTTTTCTATGGGACGGCACAGAATATAGTTGGATTATTTTGTTTTTAAACGACAGTGATTGGACAAACGTCACTTCCAGGGAAGCTCGGCTTCCACGATAGTGTATGAGGGGGCTTGTGTTATTTACTCGGCGATGTATCGCCCACAAAACACTACTATAGCATTTTAGTTTTACATAACTTATCGCGTTTCTTTGTTCTAGTTGTTTTTGCAGAAAAAAATGAATAAAAACCAAAACAAAGACTCCGTAAAAACACCCCACTAGGGCTTTCCTCTGTTATCTCCTGTCTAGCCTCTCGCTAATAGCTCCTGGGTCGGGGACTTAGCATAATCAATTACAAAATGAGCGCTCGCCCCTCCTTTCCCTCCACACTCCTCCTCTTTGTCTGCCTCCATCCATCCCTTCACTGTATCCAGAACAGATGACTGAACGCCACGCTCTCTTCTCTCTTTTCTTTTTTTTCTTCTCACGCTGGGTTTGCGTCCGCGCGCGCGGCAGACTGCAGCGACATCGTGGCATTTCAGCTGCCCTTTGTCCGCGCGCCGCTGTGAGATGGCGATAAAAGATGCAACAAGCTCGGCGTAACAGTTCAACCTTTCAGGAGCCGGGGGGGGGAGGGGGAGGAAGAGGGTGAGGAGGGATGGAAAAAAAGTCAAAGTGCTTCAAAAGCTCAGTGGAGCGAAGGAGGGGGGAGAAACTGGAGGGGGGTAGAAGATGAGGACATGAGTGGGAGGCAGTGATGTAAGAACACAAAGGTTGTTTATGTGCAGGTAAAGGTGTTTGTCTTGATTATAGCCACTTTTTGTTTTAAACAACATGAGGTTTTGTTGTGATGAACCTCTGTTTCCATGATACATTAGCGTGTGTGTGTGTGTGTGTGTGTGTATAAACATATGACAAAGAATCCTTAGGAAATTGTTCTCATGCTGAGGGATATTTTGTTTGATTTTCTCCATTCTCCTATAATTTTTTACATTTAAAGTCACCTTTTATGATTGTTTCGCTTGACCGTAGCTTCCAGATGTGTTAACATTTTTGAAGCTGTAACATGGTTTCGAATCAAGGGAAAAAAAAAATGTTTTTGATGACCTTTGACCACTTCCTGTGAATTTTACATAAAAAAACCCCTAAGCTCAGTGAGCTCATCATTCTTTCAAAATAAACTTTCTATTTGGTTTATTCTGCCATTCAGGGCATCGTCTTTTATCATCAGTGTGATATTCTGCGACGCTGAGCTGTGGATTATCATCCGACAGGCTGTTTTAAGAATGTGTGGATGTCTATGAATGGAAACGGCTGAATGATGTCATCTGCTGTCACTTACACGGGTGTGTGTGTGTGTGTGTGTGTGTGTGTGTGTCTTCATGAAGATAGTAAAGATAGTAAGAGAATCCACTCTGGGCTCTGTAATGTGGAGGAAGCAGAACCAATCAATGGCAGTGTGTTTACTCACTGTGTGTGTGTGTGTGTGTGTGTGAGCTTGTGCAGCAGGCGGTAATTAAAGCAATTAACACAACTGCACAACAGTCACATCTGTGGCTTGTCCCACACACACACACACACAGCAGCAGCATCCACAAAATGGCTGCTGACATCATTGGCGATCATATCAAAAGATGGACGTTGGTGTTGGGACACACGGTGGAGCAGTGGCGCGCACGGATGGGATGCCTCGCTCTGCTCTGTGGAGTTTTCATGTTTTTCTCCACCCGTAGGTGGATCTATCGACCTGGCAACCCGTCCAGGTTGTACCTCGCCTTTTGGCCTAGCTGTAAAAACCTGTAAAAATAAGACTTCAGTGTTTAAGTAAGAGCACGTTCACACCAGCCGCTCCTTCAAGTGAACCAAACGCAGGAAGCGGACTGCGACGCAGGGCATTGTGGGTACAACACAGCGCAAAACAAACGCGTGCGTCAAACGAACGCCGGGAGAAATGGCGGAGGCGGAGTTATTGTGGCAGGAAACAGAAGTTGTGCTGCATTAACCAACAGATGAGTTTTCTTGTTAAATAGTTCTTGATGCTAGCGCCGCCCTCAGGCGAGGAGGGGAACTACGTTATTTAATTTTATTTTTTTTTAACTAAAGCGTGAAAGCAAAACCTAAGAGTTAAATAATAGAGAAATAAATCTTCCATACAAATCTCCACCAACTGAAACTTTCAGAAAAGTTGCAGGTCCTGTTCCAGTTTAATCCCGTTTAAATCTCCTGATGTGTGTGGTTTCAGTGGTGAGCAAAGACGGAGACGCCCACGTTTGCTTCTTGACTCGACGACCTGTGGAGTGAGAGTGAAGCTCTCCGCTTGACGCTTTATAGGAAATAACTATTTATTCACCGCGAAAGGAATCTGTTGTTTTTCACCGGGTTTATTTTACAGTACAATAAAGTGGGAAGGGGACAGTAATTCATCCATTCATACCTAACACTAGAAAGTTTATGTAACGCAAGGTCTTTTGTTGTATCATTTTTTATTATTATAATAATAATAATATACTCTAAAGTGGACATCTCTCATTGTCTCTGTGTTATTTACAGTTTGAAGCAAGTGACCCTCGCGTTCAGCGTTATATAATAACACACATTGTGCGGCCTTATGTAAACAGCTCTCCTGCTGCTGCTCTTGCACTGACTCACTCCTGCTCAAACCTGTGCTTTGTGGGCGGCGGTTTGTTGTTGTTGTTGTTGTTGTTGTTGTTGTTGTTGTTGTTGTTATTATTACGTCACAATGGCAGCAACGACCTCGGATAAACCACGGCGACCACATGTGGCCGCAGCGTGACAAAGAAGCCCGATTTTGATGTCAGAAAAGACAAATACACGCCTTTTTTTAAATTTTGTCTCCATGTCCTTCAGTTCTCTCTGCATGTGTCCCTCTGTCCTCACGCTGAGGTCACAGATGTATATGAGGGACTCTTTGAAGGATTTGCATGGGTGGGTGGAGGGCCTTTGGGTGAACGCCTTGGGCAAAGAGTGGCTTTTTTAAGGTATGGTGGCTCACTGTGGAACAAAAGAGAAAGAAGAGTCACACCCAGTCAGGTGTTCTTTTTGTTGCTGTTGTTTTCATGTGCTAACTTTGCAGGGATTAGACACCAGAGGCGAGTCATGCTTCAGACGCAGGCAGAGCAGACGAACGTGGCGCTCGCCGGGGTCTGCATTGTTATTAACGCTGATGCGCTCACTTTAAATCCTCCTTTAGCGCGACGTGATAAGCGAAACCATTGCAGGAGCCACCTAATACAGTTTTGGGAGCGTACCACTCGCATACTTTTTCAGTTGGAGTACAGTTTCACATTTGTGTGTAAACAGTCCCAGGGGCAGATTAGCTCCTGAAGTTTCCGTGTTTTGTGTCAACAACAACTCTTTGTGAGGTACATGTCTTATTTGCATTAGCGCCCGAATCATGACATAGATTATCTCAAGGTTGTTAGTACTTACACATCCTGGGTTTACCTGGTCATTTCTGTGTGAAAGAGGCTTAATAAGATGATTTTTGATGATTTGAATACATTTGTTGTTCGTTAAACATCCCCCCCCCCACCCACCGCCGCAGCACAGCCTCTGAACACGACGTGCATTTCCTCACGTCTCTATGGCAACTCTGCACCGTGATGGTTCAATCTCTCTGTCAGGGGTTAAAAACCCGCAGTAATGGGGCCATCAATCCTCATAGTGGAACTTTGGGAGGAGGAGGGAGGGAAAGAGAACTTGATCCACACACACTCACACCTGTGTGAGAATAAATGAGGCCCCCCCCACCCCCGTCCTCACTGTCTGTCGCTAATATGGATGAAGGAGCTACTCGGAGACTTGACGACCCTCATTTCCACACCAATGGAGGGCGTCCGATACAGCTGCAGCTGATGAAATGCATTACCGGGAGATGCAACTGTCCCCCTCGCAGATGATGCCACCCACACAACAAAGGCTGCCAGCGATGAAAGGACAATCACAGGGACACCTGTTTCCCCACCGCATCTACAAAGGACGAGGAGAAAAGAAGCCGCGTGTTCACCCGGTTCTAGGATAATAAGTTTGCCATTTCCTGAAACGGCGACGCAATTTTTCAATCTGCAAGACCTTCAAAATGGCTTACTTCCTGTTGAGTGGAGGACATGGTCTCCATTGTTTTGCTGTGACAGTTTTTGTCTTTCTCTGTCCGTGCGTCACCTTAGAGGGCGCTATTGAGCCATTTTCTCCCACTTTTACACACTTTTCCCTGGAAAGATTTTAGCCAGACTTGTGCGCCAATTGTCGACAAACGTTTGGAACCACTGTGTGAGCACTCGGGGCCCTAAGAACTAAAAAGAAATGTGATATGCTTTTATATGCACATACATTAAAGGGCCACATGGTTCCTGTATGTTATTATGCTGATGTGCTCATCTTTCCATGTGTTTGTTGCTGTATGTGTCCTTATACGCGTGTGTTGTGCTCACTGCTCCATATGGTCAGCAGGTTGGTCGGTCCAGGAACAGTCCATTATGTGGTGATTTGGCAGAGCCCACGCTGTTACTCCGCGCTCCTCGTTTCTTTCCCTTCACGCTCCTGCACCGATGATGTGGCGTGTACGGCTTCGCTGTTTTGTTTAGGAGTGATCAACCGCAGTTTCTGCGTGTGTGTGCGCACGTGTGTGTGTCTTCAGAGCAGACATATGGGCACAGAGACGGCCACCGGCCAGACTGGCTCAGGTTGCTGTTACCGCCTGGAACTCAGCGGATGCCGTATCTGCGCCGGCCGAGGGACAAGATTAAAGCAGACGCACTGAAACGGATAAAAATGAGAAACAAATTATTATCTCACTTAAGAAGGACACACGAGTGCAGGGTGCTTGCATTTACGTGTGTGTGACAGATGTACAGGCCGATCGGTGGAAGTGGGTCATCTCTCTGTGGGGCAGGAGAGCAACAACAAATGGAACCGTGTCCTGTCAAAAGGACACCCCCCGCTGTTTATCTTTATCTGCACAAATGTTTTCACTAATTCCACAGCGAGCGAGAGGTTGGAAGACACGTCGCTGTCCTCGGACAAGATTGCTCTATTTCATGAGATTGGAGAAAAGCATTGACAAGTAAACATTTCTGTGCGTGTGTGTGTGTTTACATGCGAGGATAATGGGGGTTGTGAGGTGAAAGATCAAGCCGCTGTCTCGTCTTTTGTCCTTCTGCTTGGTCGCATTACATTTCATGTGACCTAGCCATTAGCCATTAGCTGTCTACATGTATCGCATACAGCGCTGAGCGAATGTAAACAAAGACGGGGGCTAAATCCAACACTCGCACCGCAGGAGTGAAGGTCATAACTCACTCCTGTCGCAGGTGGTCGTTCTGACCCGTGGTGTTAATTGAGCCACAGATGCAAAAATACATTTAAATCTGGGGTTTTAGAGGATTTTTCACCACTGAGAGTGGGGGAATAAGGAGGCGGGGCAAACCCCCATACCCCAACATGGGGTTCTAAGATGGCTGCCACTCGCGTCAGTAGTTCAACCACTCACTTTAAGTCAGTAAACGCTTAACTTTGCTGTTTTTGTGATGGACTGATACCGCTAACAATGGCTCGCCCAAGGTGCGCTTGTTTTTGTTTCCGAACTCAGAGGTGACGCCACGCCCAGTTCCGACTTCCGACCTGCGATGTAAATGGAACACGCCATTAACTCGTCCAGTAAGTGTAAGGGCGGACCGTTATCCGATCTGCCAAAACCACTTCGGGAGGCGGTCCGACAAATCTGAGCAGCGCTGGTGTGCGATCACAGCTAATGCGACTGCTTTCGCCGGTTCTCCGTTTGTGATCGGAAAGTAACGAGGAGTCCAGACAATAGCACGACTTAACGTGCCATGACCACTGTTGTTGTTGTCGTCGTTGTTGTTGTTGTGTCAGTGCACAGAGGGGGAGGCAACGATCTGGCTGTGGACACTGGAGACGCATGTTAATACCAGGTGTAAAGGAGGCCTAAGATGCTCTTTCTGGTCCTTTTTCCTGTTTTATTGGCATTCAGCGATCAATTCATCACACATTGTGGTAAATGCCGGCTCCGGCTCGCACCCCCCCAACCCCCCCTTCCCTTTGTGACGCACGCTATTCCTTTGTTGTGCTGCACAGAGTGGATGTGCACGCTGAGCGTCCTTCAAGCTTTTCAGAGAAGTACAGAAGTGTCCAGCGAGGCCCTTCTTATTAGGAAATGACAGGAAATGAATGAAGACGACGGGAAACAAGCATAAATGTAACACCTGAAGCACACACACACACACAATAACAGACGTGTACTGTTTCTACTCACTTCTGTGTTTTTATTCCCACAATCTTTTAACAGTAAGTAAATAAAGCTGATGATAATAATACGAAGCGTTCAAAACAGAAATACAGATAACAATGGAATTAAAAGCAATAGATTGCCAGGATTTGTTGAAAATCCAGCAATGATAGCACAGTGCAATCAATCAATCCTGCTAATGTGTGTAAAATTGTAATGAATTGATCTGTTAAATGTTTGGGTCTTCTCTCGTGGTGATTAGAAGGCTGTTTACTCGAGCCGGGACGGGGGGGTGCGGGGTGCCTATATTATGGTTGAGTGGACGTGTAGAGGTGAGGGCTGTCCAGAAGACCGCCGGTGCCAGAAACACACTGTGGATGGACTGCCGTTAGCCCAGAAGCCCCCACTCCACAGTAGCTGTGCCAAAACCACACACACACACACACACACACACACACAGCCAAGCACTGGGATGATGGACTGTGCCAGAATCACCCCCGGGGGGGAGGGTACATTAACTAATTGCTCAGCGCAGCTTAGCGCGAGAGAGAGAGAGACGAGTTGGACATAAAGACTGAGGAGAGAGAGACAGACATGATGATAAAATGAAAAGAGTGGTCGCAGTGATGGACGGACACAAAAGCGGTGGGGACGGACGGACGGACGGACGGACAGACGGACAGGGGGCTTGTTTACATGGGCACGGGCCCATCGCGGCATTAGGACTCAGGCCAGCAGGAGCAGGACAATGGAGCAGGCTGCAAGGCTGTGTGTGTCTGTGTGTGTGTGTGTGTGTTGTTCAGTGTGTGGCATCTGGGACAATGGGCCAGTGGAGCTTTGAAGGATGGGGGGGTGGGATTATAGGTCAGGCCAAAGGGAGAAGGACAAGTGATTGGGAGTTACGGGGGAGGAAAAGAAGTGAAGAAATAATAATGAGAGAGCGGCGGTGGGGCAGAGAGGCTGTGATTGGAAACACAACACAACACAACATACACACACACACACACACACACAACCAGACATTAAAAACACACCGGCTGTTCCTTCAGGCCTCAGATCTGTGCCCCTCCCATCTTTGCCCGCATGCCGCCCAGAATCGGCCAAACAAGTGTTACATATTGTTGCCGGCGGTTACGCAGAATGCCCCGGCTTTGGCTACGTTTGTGAGGTTGCGAGCGCTTCTCCTGAGGTATCTATGGTGATGAGGGAAAAAGACTGTGTGTGTGGAGGAGGGGGTACTTTCCAAAGGCACAGAAGCGCAGGTGTTGGAATCCTCCCGCACACTATTTCTCCTCTCTTTTGTTTTTGTTGTTGTGTTTGTGGTTTCTTTTGTCTTTGGCAGCCTGTGAAACCAAAGTCGGGAGGAAAACCACAACAACATTTGAGTGTGTGGAGTTCAACCGAACCTGAACTCACCACAAATCTATTTATCTCCAAAGGATGCAATGAAGATACTGATGCTTCACGTGTGTTCACGGAAGTGTAAAAACTAGGAGTACTTCATTTCAAGGCCATCATTAAATCTTGATTATTGAGTTGGAGTGTGTTGATTGCTGAGGAAGATGGAGGAGGATCATTGTCATTTCCTTGAATCCTCTCCTCACGTGTGGACACTCTGTACAGACACACTTCCTCTCTTTTCTCTCCTCTGGTAGTTCCCCCTCTTTTTCTTTGAGTGTGTGTGTGTGCTGCACGATTAGCCTGCGAAAGACGACCACAAATGCTTCAAACCAGTTCTCCGTGAGTCTGAGCTCGCGCTGAAATAGCGTTGATCTTTTCTATGCTGCAGTGGTGATGACACAACTGCGATGTTCGCAAGTATGAGCTGTGGGTTAAAGCATTTATACAGGAATACTGTAGTAGAAACTAGTGACTACGTTTTTTTTATGTAATGTTTCTGTAAGATAAGACCAGAGACCCTCTGGTCTTGGTCTCGGTTTAGGGCGGTCACAGGAGGAGACGTCCGGTGCGAGAGTCAAAGCCGAACAATGCCGAACTGCAGACGTGTTAAATAGACTTAATAATCCTTAAAAAACGTGGGTTAATCTCCAACAATGACCAGGGAAATGCCTAAAATCTCAATATTTAACAGAGGAGTCTGGCGTAGAGACTTTGCCGTATTTTCATGCACGGTTTCACCACTGATGAGATGTGTTTTCATGGCCTTAAATAACACACACACACGTAAAAACCCTGCCGTTACATAACATCATGGTACAGGATCCAGATGCTGCATCACACGCACAGGCCATAGGTCAAAGGTCACACTGAGTAAACAGGTGTCAGACAAACATTTTCCACCAACAGACCAAACAGAAAAACTCCAAGTAAATATAATGAAGTCTGACACTGACAAACGAAAAGTTAACAGGATATGAGTGGACGTGAGTCATGTGTTTGACGCAGAACAGTTACGCCATGAGGCCGGAGGCGTGACGCCGGTTGCCACGACAACGACGGAACCAACAGTCACTTTTTGAATTATGAATTTCTCTGTGTGACGTCAAGCACATTTCCATGATTGCATAATTGACCGAAAACAAGAGAGCACACCACCAACCGGACTGGAAAGTGGACCATGGATAAAAAAAAACAATGCACTGTTTTTGTTAAGGAAGTTTATTTTTGTTTTTCCACTTGAAAACATTCACTACAAAGATGTTTTCTGAGTTTCAGAACAATAGTTTCCTTAGTAAACTTACACAAACGTCTTCTGTTTATCTCTAATAATCTAAAAACTAGTCGTCCCATGCCTGTAACCGGTTTATATGCGGCTCCGGTCCGTGACAGCACAGATGTCTGAGCTGAAAACCTTCACCGGGGAGGTGTTCAAAGCCACCGAGGCCGAACAAACCGATGAAAGTCGACCTTTCTTTGTGATTGAGCGACGGATGGAAGGAGACGAGAGAGAGAGCGCTGTGACTCTCTCTCTCTCTTTCTCTCTCTCTCTCTGACAGCTGAGGCCGTTTGTGGAAACCCCAAGAAACAGGAGATGGGAGGGGCTTTTCAAACACGAGGAGGAGGAGGTCTTCAGGCACAACAGGTGACGGCTTTGCCCCGACCGTGCTATCAGATCTGCTATCTGCCGGCGCCGTGGCTGTGTCAGGCTTTTCTCCTTTTATCACGTCAGGGAACAAAACCGAGAAAGTTCTATATGTGTCTCTGGAGTGTGGACTAAATGTCACGAGAAAAAAAACAACTTAAGACTTGGCAAGAAAGTGAGAGACAAAGAATTAGCTTAAGTTGGAAGGAGGCCGCGGGGTGTTGTTGACATGCAGGGTGGGTGTCCATGCCTCATTGTCTGCCCCCATCTGTCTGGCTTTATCTCTACTTCCCCCCGGCAGCTTCCCCACCTCGTCCTTCCTGCTCCTCCTCCACACACCCTCCATTGTACTTTGGTCAGCCTCTCCTTCGAGCTTCCATCCATGGCAACTGGTGGCATTGTTCACATGCACGGGGGCACATATGTGCATCTGCTGAAACCTCATATTTGATGCATGTATCATCAAATATAACCCCCCGAGCTACTGCAGGGTCGTACATGATGATAACAGATGATTGTTTTCATGATTTGTCGTGATTTTGAGACGAGGAAAAAACCTCACAGATGCAGCAAAGGAAGGTTTAGTGTTTCTCTTTTTAACAGACTTTGTTGTTACTAGAACAACTAGAGCAGGAATGCTGCTCTTTAGAGAGGGGAAAACGTCTAAAAACACATCTGTTGAGTCGGTTTGTAACAAGCGACGGAGAGAGAGAGAGAGAGAGAGAGAGACAGACAGAGAGAGAGAGAGAGACAGAGGGTGAAGGAAGAAGTACACATCAAACATGTGCGTGCGCACGCACACACACACTCTCACTAAACACAAGGCCATTGTGAAATACGCTGTATGTTTGCAGGCAATCGTGCTCTGAGTCACGTCGTCAGCCTGTCTGTCTGTCTGTGTGACTGACAGACAGGCACAAATGCAGGGAACAGGGAACTTAGTGTGTGTGTGTGTGTGTGTGTGTGTGTGTGCGTCTCCAACACAACAAGCTCCATTCACAGCAGCCTGTTCGTCGCCATATTTAGAAGATGTGAAAGAAACTAACTCGTATCTATCAAACTTTCTAGACAACACTGAACATGTAACTGCTTTTTAAACGCCACGTAACTAAACGTGCCTCTTTGTTTACATTATTCAGCAGCGTAAGGTCATCGCTGAGAAGACGAGTGAGCAAAAGCAGTATTATAGTATATTTTAAACGTGTGTAGCTCTAAACATCAAGACTTTTCAGTTACCCGTTAGCCTTCAGTGGCTAACCTGCCGCCGTCGTTGTCGTCGCTCCTGGTTTAACAGCTTCAAATCATTTCATTTCCCTGTTCTTTCTAATCATTTACTTGAGCGAGTTTGAATAATAACAAGTCAAATGCAATGTATTGATTATGACAGAATCACTGTGTCGTGACGTTATCGCAGGGTTTTAGCTAGCGCGTTGCAGCGTAGCGGCCCGCTGTGCTATAATTTGCGGGCATTACGCAAAATAGAGGAACTAACGCCCTCAACGTTGCGCGTCAGTGTCGATACCGTGCCGCCTTCCTTGCTGTATCGTGTCACGTCGGTCGAGTTAGCAAGTTCAGGTAGCCGCCGATTCCCACTCGTACTTTTGATTATCAGCGTAGAACAAGAACAGCGGAAGTCTGTCGAACAACAACAACAACAACAACGGCAACGTTACGCCATTTCAGAGCGGCGAGAGAAGAGTCGTGGCGTGGAAATAACAAACGCCACGCATAGCATCGCATTCCGTGCCACACACAACGTTTCTCACGCTGAGTAGTGAAAGAACTCACCGCACATGAGTTAGTCATCCGTGAATCGATGACACAAAGGCAGTTTGCTCTGCGTGGAATTGAATTAGCGACCCATTAGCCAAACAGAAAATAGCATTTCTTGTAGAAGGCGGAGGAATGCTGTGGATGCGTGTATCGTGTAAACAGACGTGATATAAAATCAACATAATGAGACTTTAATGTAACGATGCGGGAGTAAGAACCCGTAATATACACACGTTACGCTATCGTCCAGCACAAATAAACTACAGTTGTGTCCATTTTTTGACTGATTGTGTGCGTTTGTCGTCCACGTGGCTCACCCACTCACCCACTCACTCACACATTCACCATCTGACATCCACCCATGCAATAATTTAATAGAGTCAAGAAGTAGGCCATATGCTTGCAGTCACAATCAAAGGCTGCTTTCATGCTGGAGCGAGCCACTGCAGTTTACATGGCACATGTGCACCAGTTCCATCCTTACAGTGGAAAGAGGGACGAACGGAGACGAGCAGCAATAAACCAAAACAGGAACGTTCTACGTCAAGCTGCCGCCAAGTCGCACGAAAGCTAACTTAATAACGGTTAATGTTTTCAGTGGATGAGGGGGAAAAAAAAACTCTGGGTCAAATTCAGAACACATCGTTCAAAGATATCATTTTGTCAGATGTTTCCGGGAGAAGCCAAAAATAATGGCTGCATTCTTTTGGGATCTCGGTGCACCCTGGAACTCACGCCGGGTTTTGGCAAACGCCAACGATGGCAGGATGTAGGACTCGGGGCCACAGCTGTTTTTACAGACCACTGAGCATAGTCATAAAAAAAAATACACAGCATGTCGACAGAGAGAGGTCAGAAGATTCCGTGGCTTTTCACAGACACGCAGCCCGGGTTGTTTGTGTGAGCGAGAGATTAGGAAAAAGAAGAGGAGGTAGCAGATGTTTACCTTTTATGAGAGGTATAAAGGAGTTGAGTCCGTCTACCCACACGCTCCGTAACGTGCTTTCATGTTCGCTGTGAAGTGGGGCAGTGGAGCGCGCCGTTAAAAAGCATTACATTAAGGGAAGTGTGCATGTGCCGCACCGTGCTCTGCACATGTGTGGCTGCACGTACCATGTGTGTCTGCGGGGTACGAAGCTGCTGTTATTGTTGTGTTTTCATTCACGCGCTCACCAACACACGGCAAAAGACGGCTTCCTGCTCTGTCTTCTGCATGTGTGTGTGTGTGTGTGTGTGTGTGTGACATAAGTAGGCCAACCGAGAACACATGGCAGCGCTGGAATGCGTGGCATGGGTCCAACCCATTCCAGCGGAGCCGGCGCTAAATAGCCCTCGAAGTGGTCCGAACACAGACGGAGGGGTTGTAGCACATACCTCCACACAACCACTCCCCCAACAGCTGCAAAGGAGGCGGGGCGGGAGGGGTGGGGATAATGTGTGTGTGTGTGTGTGTGTGTGTGCTTGTTTTTGTCACCTCATGACATTTCCTGTCTTAAACAATGACCCTGTTGGGGACCAAAACCTGGTCCTAAGGAGGCAGAATGTCATTCCTGACATTCTGGTGAGTGTCAGTGTTGGTTTGGTTCAGGTTTAAAAACGGAGGTCAACACAGAGTCCTGAAGAGGACAGCAGCTCAAACCTGTGTGTGTGTGTGTGTGTGTGTGTGTGTGTCCGTCTAAGCCCTCACCAGTGATTGATGAAATGTCCCCGTCTTTGTGTCTGTGTCCGTCGCCCACTCTGTCAAAGTTCTGCTGCAAGAGACGGCAGAAATACGAGACGTTGACAATGACTCGGTGAGTCGGTTATTAATCGGTCTGCGTGTTCTTTAAGGAATTAAAACGACTTTTCTGACCGTTTCAGCGTCTTAAATGTGGACATTCTCTTCGTTTTTAAGTGTGTCATGGGATGTAGATACAGTAGGAGGGAGGGGGGGCAGTATTTTCAAGTTTAAAGTTGTCCTCAGATGGAGACTGGCAGGGGAAATTGAGATGTTCATGATGCTGTGAGACAGAATTTCAAAGTAAAAGTTCTTGATGTGTGTACTTCACAATAAAAACAGTGGTGATTAAAACATCACCCTGCTGGCAGCACAGTGGTGGGCGATTGGAGGGCCACATGTGGCCCGCAGGCCGCCAGTTTGACACCCCTGACTAGGATCAGTCAGTTGTGGTCGGTTACCTTTATTTTTTAGGAGATTCTGAAGTTCAAGAAGCCAAACTAAAGTTTTATATCGCGATCATACACATACAGATATACTTATGGGTCGTGCGTTACCAAGGGACCGTAGAACAAAAGCTTTTTTTTATCATGTGTCCTTTTCCATGTTGTGTGTAATGAGTCACATATTAGTCCCACACAGGGAAATTAGTTTGTTACAGTTACTCATTAAGCTGCCACTCTTATGTAGGTCACGCATGTGTGTGTGTGTGTGTGTTTATCGTCCAGAACACATCAGAACCACGGACACGGACTTCACTCAGCGCGGACCGGACCTGTGTTACACTTTAGCCTCGGCTGTTTTTACGGTGTCGCGAGCCTGTCAACAACAAACTTGTGTGAAACACGGTTATTTTGATGCTTTTTTGATCCAGGTTTTATTTGCTGGTTTTAGTGGTTTTGGTAGATCCGTGTGTGCGTGTGCGTGTGCGTGTGTGTGTGTGTGTGTGTGTGTTCTTACACAGCTGTGGTAGCGGTGAAGAAAAGGTGCAGCATTTCCTGTTCAGCTGTTTTTCTAACTTGTTCTTCTCAGTAAATCCCCTCTCACCCCGCGTTCTCAGTTAAACTCCTTCCTCTGACTATTCTTTCAGCTCTTTGTCTCGTTCGCGCCACGTTTCACCCACTGACTTCACCTCCGTTCCTCAATCTCTCCCCTTTTTATCCCGCCGTCTCATCTCTAATAAACCCTAATTCCCGATCCCGCACTTCCTTTCATCTTCGGGTTTCGTCTCTCGCTGGCTAATGACATCTTCCCGTCACTGTAAACAGGAAACAGCTGAGGTGTTGTTCCTGCTGTCGGTTTCTCAGAAAACTTAACCAAAACCCATGATAACAAAGCCGGGCCTTTGCGCGTGGCGTGTTTACAGAGCAACAGGGGCTTTAAATGAGCGCATGCTGTCGGGTTTTTAGGTTTCAGTTTTGCCGAAAGCGACTTTACTGCCAATTCGCAGTATTCAGAATTTGTACGCGTTGCAACAGCAGCTCAAAGGTAACACAGAGTTTAGGAGAAGTACAAGAATGTTGTTGTTGTTGTTGTGAAATGGCTGCTGTGTCACAACGCCTCTCAGCGGGGGAATTTTCTCCTCTCGTCAGCAGAAAGTCACTGGCTAGTGATGCAAGTGACCTTCAGTGTGTGTGTGTGTGTGTGCACAGCCACGTCTGTTCATGTGAGTTCACTGGTCGAGGAGCGGGGTGAAGTGGGAGACTTTACAGACCCTTCAAAAGGAGGTTATTTAGGGGCAGGAACTCAGTACGTGCACAGTTTAAACTCCACTGAGTCGCGCTGTGGTTAGTACATTAGATTAGATTGTGGTCGCTGTGTCGTCCAATGAAAAAAAGAAAGAAACAAACACTGCGGGAACTGAAGGGGAACTTTCGGTCCGACTCCAGTCCGACTAAAGGCCTGTACACACTCCTCAAGAACAGAGAATCTGTAACCCTCATCTCGGTGCGGTGTCATGAGGACTTCCCAGGAGTTCTGCACTTGAGCATGAAATGTCCTGACCATAACTAACCTTGTTCTTGTTCTTGACACCAAGAGAACAAGGACAAGAACAAACGTTGTCTGTTCTTTAGTGTTTACATTCAGGATGTAATGTAATCAGACTAGGAATCGCATTATCCCGGTATGTTAGTCCGACTAAGGCTAGCTATCGTCTTAGTCGGACTAAAATCTGGCCTTTAACGTGCATGTAAACACACACACAGTGAGATTCTATTGAAGATTATTGAAACTTCCAAAGACGCTAAAATTACGAGCATAAAGCTAACATCGGTTAGCATGTAGCGTTGCTAGGCAGACCTCGACAAAGCTTGTTTTGCAGTACTACATAGTAGTATTACCAGGTATTGAAGACATGTTTTTTTTAATGTCTGGAGGTCAGTGAGGCCCAGGAATTAGAATGGAAGTAGCAGTTAGCCACCAGGTTAAAGGTTGAAGGTTGAAGGTTGAACTCCCACTTCTGCAGGTCCAGATTTAACCACGACCGTTTGCAACTCAGTTCGGGGGTAAAAATTAGAAATGCATGATATGGCTTTGTGCTTTTTATATGGAAGGTTCAAACAACGACACAAATCTGATCCATGCATGTATACATACTTGCACCGCCGTCCGTGTGTGTGTGTGTGTGTGTGTGTGTGTGTGTGTGTGGCCGGGCCTCTCACTGAGCCCCAAAGCCAGGCTATATTTAGGCAGCTGTCTCTCTCTCCCTCTCTTGAGCGGTTATGAGCGGTGCCCACTGATCGGGTGAGGCCGACCACAGGAATATGTTGCCTCGGTGTCTCGCCGCCGACGCTCAGATAACCATATGTGGGAGAATACAAACAGATGAAGACATCAGTGGCGGTTAGCCCGGCGGGTTATCACCAGGACGCAGATGCTACGTCACGTGGGACCAGACTTTTCGTCTTCATGGTACGCTGAGCGTGCAGAGGCCTGCGAAACGTCGTGTTTCGGTTTGGTCGCTGCAGTCGGTCGTGTTCCCACATAAGAACGTAGACTCCACAGACAGGGACGCTATGACGTGTCAGCTGACATGAGCCACGCTTTAACATTTACATTTTCGTTGAATTGTCCCAAAGGTAGTGATTGAGACCATTTTTTTTGCTCCTTGGAGGCTCTGTGATATCGTCTTACTTCCTGATTGACTCGGTCGATGTTTCCAGCTTCGTCAAACATCGGTTATCAGAGGAAAAAAAGGTTTCGAGGTTCCATCATCAATGTTTTTTCCCTTAACTTGGTAAAAAAAACAAGAGTGAGACTAAGTACTGGATGCACATGAGTCAGAAGTCTGGAAATGTGGAAAAAAAGACAGTTGAGACGACAGAGACTCTTCACAGGGTAATAATAACGTGTCAATAACCCAAACAAAGAAGAACAATAAGTGTCTCGAAGAAGCTTTTTAACGGTTAGAAATCGCAAATCGAAATTTCAATGACATGTTGAATAATGACACAATATTACACTCGGCGAATCCCCCCCAACCTTATACCCGAATAAGGCCTGATGCCAGAGTCAGGAATGTGAGTGCGAGCTGACTGGTGAAACTGTCAGTCTGGAGCAGTGTGGATAAAGATAGACGGAGGGAGAGAGGTGTTGACGGGGGTTTGAAGGAGTAGGTGGGGGGGGGGAGGAGGGACTACGTAATCTGACAGGTTGGATGTGGAATAAATAAATGACATTGGCTTATTTCCGTCCACGAGGATGGACCGCGATACCAGATACGCATCGAGTCGTTTCCTTTCTCACCGTCACCATAAAAAGACAAACACACTCATCTCACACAAGGATCTGAGCAGTTACTCTCTGTGTGTGTGTGTGTGTGTGTGTGTGTGTGTGCAGAGAGAGACACACACACACACACACACACACGGCTCCACTGCGTGGGAGCTGCTGCTTCACAGCTGTGAGACACATTACGGTAAACATTTGGATATTTTTGGAACTTTCGCTCTAGAAATCACCTGAAAACCACTTCATCAACGTTTTTTTTTTTTTTCCTGAGGACAAATTGTAAAGCGACGCGTGTCATGTGACCCAAATACACACCTACAGGCTTTGTTTGTCTTCACCTCCTTCACACCTCCTCAATTTCCATACTTGCCTATATGCAGGACCCCTCCCTCCATTAATAATCAGACTTCAGTGACATATGACTGCCCTCCCCAAAGCAGAATGTCTTTGTCCCCGCATTTGTCTCCCATTTCCTTCATTGTCCCCGTCGTTTGGACGCCGATGGGAAGGGCGTGCGCAGGCAAAGCAGATGTCAGCTCGGAGAAAGACCGGTGGCCCCCGAGGGGGAAGTGGAGGGAGAGATAGCTGGTGTCGCCTCCTATATTCCCCCTTGTGTTTTCCCGCCAGTCTGATTGTCTTCCCCGCCCTGACTGTTTCCACCTGTTGCCCATTACCGTGTGTATATTATGGTCTGCGTCTCCCCTTCGCCTTGTCTTGTGAACCAGCGTAACCCCCATGTCTTTGTCTAATTTTGTTTGCTACTTTGTCAAACCCTTGTTTTTCCTCTCGAAAGAGTGATTTTGTTTGCTAGCTTTAGCCATTTTGTTTGTTAGCTTTAGCATTTCATTTGTTAGCTTTAGCTATTTGTTTGTTAGCTTTAGCCTTTGTGTTTTATCTTTAGCTATTTTGCTTGTTAGCTTTAGCCATTTTGTTAGCTTTAGCCATTTCATTTGTTAGCTTTAGCCATTTTGTTTGTTAGCTTTAGCTATTTCGCTTGTTAGCTTTAGCCATTTTATTTGTTAGCTTTAGCTATTTGCTTGTTAGCGTTAGCCATTTGTTTGTTAGCTTTAGCCATTTGTGTTTTAGCTTTAGCTATTTTGCTTGTTAGCAATCTTAGGAGGTTCCATCTTAGGAGTGATTTTTTAATTGTGTCGCACTCTTTTTTGTCCCAAGTCGTGCTGTTGGGTCCAAGTCCAAGACATGTTGACGCTTTACAAATAGAGGGTTTCAAACATCGGTACGCTGTATCTGCTAGCACAACATTGACTCCTCGGGGAAAATGTTGAATGACGTACGCTCGCGATTCATAAGTGTGAATCCTGTTTCCCGTAGACTTCCATCCATTCACAGTGAGCGCTTTTCATTAGCGGTCTATGGCTCAAACGTGTCTGTGTGCCAACACTGAGTGTTTTCATGATGCTAGTACAGCTGAGAGGTTGTTGTGTTGTGTTTATTTGTTAAAGCTCTATAAAGAAAATGCTTTTAAAAGTGAGAAAACAGAAAATGGAGACGACAGGGTGAAGAGTTCGTCCCACGTCAGAACATCTAAAGTTTCCCCAAATAGCCTTTCATAGAAAACACTCTTTGTTGCCTATGTACACACATAAAAGACGAAGCTCCAAGTGTGTGTGTGCGTGTGTGTGACTGTGTGCAGCTGCAGTGAAGCTTTTGTCCTTTTTAAAAAGACACACACTCTCTGCAGGAGAGCTCCCCTGTCTTCTCACTGGCACTAAAGCGGGTCCCAGATGTCTGCCTCTCTCTGTGTAGCACAGACACACACAGACACACACACACAGACACACACTGTCACTCACGCTGCCTTTGTTCTCTCGCACAGCAGCGAAACACATTTACCTACTCGTACAAATACACAATGATACGCGGCGACACCGTGGACCCAACTTTTGCGGAGAATAAAAACAATGTGTGGTTCTTTGTGAGTAAACACACAAAGAACCACACATAACTGGGCGTTTGCCATCTATTCACGTTTCCTTTTGTGTGTGTGAAATTCTTGCGTACACCTGCTCATCTTAGCGTGAAAATGCCACAGCGGCCTTATCTGCCACGCCCACTGCCACTTTCCTCATAATCACACACACACGGTGACCTCTGTTGCTATGGTGAAAAAGGCAGAGAATGTTACACTGGTGTTGCGTCACAGCTAAAAGTGAAACTCCGACAGTGCAACTGTTGTGCGACGTGTCGAAATAAGCGCGTGTGAAGAGGGCGAAGCCTGGGATTAGATTTTTAAATGATGTGCATTCGCGTGTGAAATAAAAACACACAAAAACTATTTTCACTCGGTGCCCAGACCGAGACAACACCCTGGGAATCTTTGACTGGTTTCCACAGACACTGAAACAGGGGAGATTTCACGGTGTGCAGGGAAACAGCTGCCCGTCGCCTTTCAGGAGCAAATGTGACACTGCAACACACACACACACACACACCAGCTGGTCAGCTCAGCCACAGTCTCCTCCTCCTAAACCGACTTCCTCCTTTTTGTTTGAGCCAAATCTCCTCCTCTTCTTCTTCTTCTTCTTCTTCTTCCTTCGACTGTGAGAAACCTGGAGGAAAAACATTCAGAATCCGTTTTGCAGAGTCAGCTCGTTCAGCGGCAGCAGCAGCATTTCTCCACAGTCCTGCTTGAGTTTGCACTTTTCCCCAAGTATTTGACAGAATCCCTGCGTCCGTCACATCCCATCATTGGACGAGGCTTTATTTTACTCCAAGTGTCCAAAAACGTCATTCGTGTGTGTGTGTGAACGCGAGGCTTCACCGACATCGCCAAACCTCTTCCAGTCTTTTAAGATTTCCATGTTTTTTGCAGTTTAAGTTGTTGGGAATGCTGAGTCTGGAGTTTTTTTTGGTTGATTTCAATCATTTTAAAAGATAAAAACATTGGGTACTGTTCTTTTTCTCATTTATATTGACTCTCTGAGATCTTAAACTTTCTTTTTTTTTGCACCATTGCAGATTAAAGTGTGTGCCCTTATGTTGCGTTTGTAAAATAAAATAAAAACACACAGCTCGCGGAGTATGATGCCAAGATAGGAAATCTTTTATTACAGAGAAAAAAAGAACTTTTTCTTCCAAAATATAGAAATCTGTACAACTTCCGCACAATCAATTTACATGAACTGTACAAATTTACAGCAGTTCATCAACAACATACCCGAGGGGAAAATAAACTGAACACGATAAAGATGTACTGACATGAGATCACGAGATAGACAGCCGCTCTTCTTGGGTAAGCTCGGATATTTTTTCTCTTTTTTTTTGTCTCATTTTTTCGGGTTTTTGTAAGTAAATAGAAAAAAAAAAGAAAGAAAAACTGAAAAAGAAAAAAAGGAAACAAAAACAAACAAAAAAAAACAAACAAAGGATACGTCTACACTTACAGATCATGGAAACTTTTTTTTTCTACCAAAACAACTTTGGTCCTTGCCAACACTCCCATCACAAATGGCTTCACTGGATGATGAATCACAAGAATAAAACAAGAAGGAAAACACCAGAAGAAGAAGAAGAACACCTCAGAATAGCAATTATTGGCACTTCCCATGTGTAATGTTATGCACTCTAGCATGTTCTCGCACAGTCACAATACATTCTACAAATATGTAAAACACCGTCAATGTGAAAGTGGCAATAATTCGACTAACCGACGACGACAACGACGACAAAACTGCTGTTCCCTTCCCCCCGAATCATGTCTTTAAAAACATGCACAACGCTTTCTTTCCAATAAGGGTTTTTATTGAATGTCCGAGGCCTGAGTTTGGCAAATACATTCCAGGAGAGACTTCTCTCGCGTCTCAAAGAACAAAGAAACTTGATATATTTAGTGCATTTTGTGTGCTTTTTGTGTGACTCCGACAAGCACGCTCACGACAACTGTGTAACCCGCGTGTGCACCGGCTGTTTGGACGCCATTAAAAACCATCAGTGTTTGTGAAAGACCATTGTCGTCCGTTACCATGGCAGGGATTTTTTTTTTAAAGATTTTTTTTGTTTTGTTTTTCTAAAGAAAAGTAAGATTTAAAAAAAAAAAAAATCAGAAAATTTGGACTTGAAAAGACGGAGGAGGAGGAGGAGGAGGGTTAAAGACGAGGTTGCAGTGCGTCGGCAAACGGCAGTCGCTCTGTGGAGGAGGAGCTTATGAACACTCATAGGTTTTGACGAGAAGTAAGGCAGTGGTGGCAGGGGTGGCGGCCGGTCCGAGCGACGCCCCGCCCACGCTGCGCCACCCCCGCCTCCGTCGCCTCCCATATGCATGTAAACAGTTGCTACTCAAAAAAAAAACCCTCCGTAATCAAGTGCAGAGCAAATCCACTGAGATGAACAGAAAACAACGGATGAGTACCCTTCTTCTTCTTCATCATCGTCGTCGTCGTCTCCCACTAGCCCCGCCTCCCCCGGCCCTCTCTAGTGCAGCTTGAGCATGCCAAGCGTGTGTGCTGGTTTGTTTTTTTTATTGTTTGTTCCATTTACTGCCACGGGAGGATTGAGGGCTTCTGGTCAGGGGGGGGGGAGGCGGCGTTGTTGTTGTTGTTGTTGATGAATGAGTCCAGAAAGAAAGAGGGGGCTGGAGGGATTTTAGCTGCCCTGGACAATAAGGAGTCCGGCCCTGGCCCCCTCCTTCTCTCTCTCTCACACACACACACACACACACCACAGACTCCCCATCCCTGCCTTCCTTTACCCGGCTCCGCGCAGTAACGGACGATGATATGTGTCACGTTAAGTCTACCTGGGGGGGGAGGGGCTGAAGAAGGAGGTCTGAGCTCACGGTTATTGAGAGAGAGGGAGGGAGGGAGGGAGTCGGGACTGAAATCTGCTCCAGTGAGAGTCCAGGGCTGTTAAAAACACACCACGCCTGGAAATCAACAAATATGGCTCATAATTCACGAACACGAGGAAAAAAGAAAATGACAAAACAGGAGGCTGACGAGGCCTGGTCTTTGTTTACAACTCAAAAACATCGCCGTGTGCTGCAGACGCTCCGTCACGCTGGAGACTGTCAGTCACCGCGATCATTACGACCATCAGCAACACACATCGACCGCACGTGTGTGTGTGTGTGTGAGTGTGAGTGAGGTGGTGCGGGGGGGGCAGTGCCACGTGAACGGATGACAGAATGTTTTTATATCATAATCGAGAAGAAAAAAAAAACACACACAACAAAAACAAACAGCTCTGAAATACAGTGTTTAAAACCAGAGAGAACGGTTTGTGTCTTTCTTTAAATCCAGAGTTTTACACTCAGTCAGCTACAGTGAGACTCAGCGGCGGCGAGGGGGTGGGCGTGAGGTGAGGTGAGGTGGGCGGGGCGTGGTGAAAACGTGACATTCGAACGGATGGAATGCAGGCGATTTCTTTTCTTTCTTGTAATTTTATTTGCTCGTGAAAATCCCCAAACAATCTCACGTCAAAGTGCATTCAACGTTAATTCATAACCGAACCGATCACACTCCCCTCCCTCCTCACCCCCTCCCTCCCTCCCTCACCCTCTCTGCTACACTTGTGAGTTTCGGTGACGCGGGCGAGCAGCGGCTGGGGAAACGGAACACGGGGGGGGGGAACCCTTTTTCATTTTATACCGGAAAGCTCCACAGCGACGGTGCAGCGGACATGCTGGTATCCATAGGTAACAGATGTCTGCACACACACACACACACAGGCTGACGTGACGGTTTCCTTGGAAACGGGTGGTGATGGTGATGGTGAAGTGGAAGGAGGAGAAGCTGAGACTTCAGAAGCAAAGACTAAACTCCCTGTGGTCCATACCGTGTTTTTTTTTTTTTTAATATATATCTATATAGAAAATAGAGATGTTGTCTTGTTTGTTTGTTTGTTTTTTTGGGGGGAGGGGCGTTACTTTACCTTGAACTCTGAACTTCACCTCCTCCAAAAAACAACGAATTGTCAAAGGAGATTTTTAGTAATCCGTATAATTTAGGTGATATTGAGTGTGTGTACCCAGAGTAACCACGAGTAAGAAAAGTGCAAAGTCAACGACACCCCGCCCCCCTCAGAGGTGGAGCCACTTTCGAGTGGAAGGGGAGGAGCCAGTCTCCGTCTGGGTTCCTGTTTTGAATGGTCGATTTGTTTTTAGCTGCCCCGACAGTTCCATTTCCACAAAACCGCTCCTAAAAAAAAATAAAAAAGTAAAAACCAGGAGTGCCCAGCTCTGATCCAATGACACGACAGATGGGAGGAGGAAGAGGAGGAGGAGTGGGCGGGGGTTAAAAGATATCAAACCGACTAGGTTTCCATCACCTGGCTGTTAGGCCACATCCTCTGCTTCTTTTTTTTTTTTTTTAATTTTCTCTCGTTTTCTTTTCTCTTCTTTCACTATTTCATATTCTTAGCTTTTTAAAAAAGGCTCGCCCTGAGCTGGTCGAGTGATGCGACCAGTGCGCGGCGTGAACCCTGAACAAAAACACGTAGGCTGGGGGGGACGGGGGGGGGTTTTAACCGGACACTGTCATCATGTTGTAGGCTTTGGAGGGACTGGTTCTGGCCAGCACCATCAGTTCCTCCTTGCAGCTGATGTGACTGTCCATCATGGGGTTCATTGACGCGCCCCCGCTCCCTGAGGAGGAGGAGGCGTAGCCGCCGTGGGCCGCGGGGCCCATGGGGATTCCCACGGGGCCGGGCTTGGACTCGTACAGGACGCAGATGGAGCCGTCCTCGCCGATGCGGTACGACACCTCGAAGGGGTCGACCCAGAGCGTGAGCTCGCTGGGCAGCAGCAGGTACAGTTGCTGGATGGTCAGGCCGATGCGCTGGCCCGCCTGCCACACCAGCGGGTCCATCTTGTGGTTGATGCGGATGCAGCGGTAGCCGGAGCCCTTGCAGGGCCTGTCTGGGAACCAGTGGTGCTTGTATTGCTCTGCGGGGGAGAGAGGGGAGAGAGAGAGAGAGAGAGAGGGAGGGTTATGCTCTGGCAAATAAAAGCTCAGACGAGGACGCGTCCAAACGACCGCCTATGTGATCGCCGCGTGGAAACTTCAGCCGAGTGCAAAGGTCGGAGCGGAGCGGACAGACTGTGCTTTGAGGACAGATAACACCGACGACACTGAGGCTGTAAAAATGTTTTAAAAAGGTGATAAATCCCCATTTATATACATTTAAATCTACTTAAAAGGGTCAATAAATTGTACTTTTGGGTGGTTTCCAATTGTTTGACTAAAGCAGGGACGCAATAATAAACGCAAAGTACATGCAGTAAATTAAAGAGTGAGAATAATAAAAGTATCTGTTTTATAATCTACCTCAGGACATAATACTCCAGTATAACCTCCCACACAAATACTGCAGTACTTAACTCTCTCTGCGTGTGTGTGTGTGTGTGTGTTAACTTTCTTCTATACGGTGAATAAAATTACTGTACAAACGGTCGATTAAATTAAATCTTCACACGCCGAACAAACAGCGTCTGTCTGTCTGTCTGTCGTCCTCGGGGGCAGAAGACGGAGAAAAACATCCAGCACCTGTTTCAAGGCCTGATAACGGCCATAAAAACAGGCGGCCGGCGGCTCCATGAGCCTACGTGACAAAAAAAGAGAGAAAAAGACCACCCCCCCCACACACACCCCTCCCTCCCTGTGAAATCTCTCATGTCTGCCAGAACAAAAACACCACAAGTGTCGAAGTCCTGGGCCAGCAGCCATCTGAGACGCACGGCTCCGCCTCTTAAAGGGAAAACAGCCTATTTTTCTCCCCCCCCTCTCTCTCCGCCCCTCCCCCTCCCTGGTCTGGGTGGAAGTTTTGGGCGAGCAGTGAAACTAGTGACTCACTGTGACGGCACTCACGCTGCGCTCCAGGAGGCGACGGCAGCGGAGAAAACTGTTTATTTTACGAGGAAGTGAAACGCGGCTCATGTTTGTTCCTACTTTGTTACAAAAGAACGTCAAAATGTACACTGAAGGTGTATTTGATCATAAACTATACTTCAAACCCTCCCCCCACACAACTTCACCCTAGAAAGGACTCGTCCATCTTGAGTTTCTATTGACGGCGGCTGCATTGTGAGCACAAGAAAAACCAGGGTAAATGAAGTAGGCCAGAAAGCCCCGAAGGCCACCTGTATGCATCCGTGGAATAACACCCTTCCCCCTCCCCCCCCTCTGCTCGTGTGTCTTATCGCAGACAGCTGTGCGAGCTAATGGACGAGCTGGCACTTGGATCACGCCGAACCCTGGAGCCGCACGCAGGGATCAGCGGGGCCTATTCTTAAAAACCAGGGCACAGAAGAGGAGGAGGAGGAGGAAGAGAGCGGGGGTGGACACGTGAAACATGTGTTCTTAACCTATAAAGAGTTGTTTACTTGTTTATTTATAATAAAAAATGCCCTCCGGCACCGGGATTCTTCTCCCCAACAACAAAAACAAGAAGAAGAAGCAGCAGCTGTTTACAAAAGAGCTTGTTTGACTGGAAGGAACCTTTTATTTTTCACACATTAACGACTCCGTGAACACATCACCAGTGTGTGTGTGCTTTTCCATAAACACTAAAAAAAAAAAAAGTTTCCCACAATTCCCGTCCGTGTCCGGTAAATGTGGGGCAGACTGGCTGTTGCAGTGGATTTCCCCTTCACTTCCTCCTCCATCTTTAATGCCCTCCTCCTCCTGCTGCTCCTCCTCCAGGCACCCACCAACCAAAACATCCCCTCCCCCACACACACACACACAGACCAACTCCATTAACTTTTGTCTGTTTACAAACAGCAGCACGGAGCTCACACACACACTCCTTCTGTTTTTGAACAAAGGAAAAATATTACGATGAATATTATGTTTTTCATACAAACAAAATGGTGGCGCCGAGGCTCGCTGGCTTCGCTCCATTGTTCTTTTGACCCGGTCTAATCTTTCCTTGTGAGGGAAAAGCGGTTCTAAGTGTCCGCATTCGGACATTTTACTTGATTTTGGGTGGAAAAACACGACGGCGTGTTGTTTGTGAAGCAGAGAGGTCGTTGTGTAATATAAATGTAGGTCATCTGCTGTTGGACGGGCGGATGGGAGCAGACGTATGGCAGCTTTAAGCTCAGAGGAATGTGTTTACAGCAGAGGAGACAAAGAAAAGCCCCTCGAATACACAATAATGTATTGGTGCCACAGGCGTTATTATTATTATTATTACATTGAGTCTGATTTATTGAAATCAATACAGAAATCGTGTCCTTTTTTAACATAAAAAACATTTAAAATTGTATAAACCTTCAAAATATACAAGTATATGTGCGTAAAGACGCGCCATCTGCTTCCCAAACTGGGTTTTTGTTCCAAAATAACACATTCATCCATACGGCGCGCGCCATTAATCCACTTTGGGTTTGACATTTTCATTATAAACGTATTTGCTTCGATGCATTACGTAATTGAGCCGCCTACCAACTCAGTGGGGGCCGCTCTTTGAGCGCTTTTGCCGAGCGAGGCGCACTTCCTTGTTCGTTCCTGCTCGCTCTCCCGTCGCGTTCGCACGAAGGCAAACCGCGTAGAAACGACCAAAACGCCGCAATCTATCGATTAAACCGTGAACACATCGTCTTAAACGATCCACAGTATTGATACTTTGTCGTCGTGGGTTTTCCGACCCCCGCCTCTCCGACATGCGCACACAGTGGTGCGCGCTGGCCGCGCTGATAGTGATCCTCGAGAACAAAGAAACGCTTCTACAGATCCTCGTCACAAACACACAACAGAGCACATTTAACCGTGTTTTCGCTAAATAAGACCCTCGCGTGAAGCGGGTCTGGGGTCTGGAACGACGCGGTCCCAGAGTCGTGTTTGTGTCGTGCGTAAAATGGGACGGATTTTGTCGCCTTTCATTGATTTTCTTTTTATTCCCCTTACCTGCCAAAATGTCCTGTAAGCTTTGGGTGAACGTCTGGACCTGCCGATCGTTTACGTGTCCTTTCACCCGCAGAAATCTCGTGAGAAATCCCACGGCGGCGGTGATCTCTGGTTTCATGGTTCCTCGGGCACAAAGAGTATGCATTGAGAAGAAAAAGGCGACGGCCGGACGACGATTCGTGCGCTTTTTTTTCCCCCTTGTGTTGTTGTTGTTTTCGTCTACGTGTTCGTCTCCACTTCCGAGCAGCGATCCGCAGCTGTTGGCGCTTGTGTTGTTGTTGTTGTTGTTGTTCTTTGCATTGATTTAGTCGAGGTAGAGGGAAGTTGTCCTTCTGTTCTTCAAAGGCTCCGTGTGCCACGACGGTTCAGCGTTGCGCACAGACGCCTGTTGTTGGTAAATACAGGGGGGGTTGAGGGGGCGGAGTTGTCCCTTGTCGCCACGTTAGCCGGCCCTGTGACTCAACTGTCCACCTCCAGAGTGAAGCTCCAGCAGCCTGAGAGCGAGCTCTTATAGTCCCCTCCCCCCCCACACTTACGCCGTCCTCCTCCATCTCTCCCACAGCAACGTCACAAGCTGCTACAGCAACAACGGCCAACCAACCAGCGGCGCGCACCGCGTCTGACGAGCCTCATATAGGCGGAGTGCGACGTCCGCGTCACCGCTCTGCTGAAAATAAACAGAAAAAGGGTACACACAGCATGAAGCTGCGCTGCCTTCACTGGCCGTGGGACAAACTGCAACTGTGCAAAAACAAGCAAGCAAAAGCAGGGGAATGTTAGTTTAATTTGAACTTTAAATTCTATTGATTGAGTAGAAAACAGAAAAAAGGACCTGGATGTAAGAAAATATCCACACGCTGAATAATTTGTTGTATGTCGAAAGTCTTGAATTTCCGAGTTCCCTTGTCCTGGATTTTCAACTGGAACAAGTTTGATTTCCACTGAGGAAAGGGGGCGTTCGACTCGGAGGTTGTGGGTTCGATTTCAGGCTCCAAGTGAGTCGACATGCCAACGTGTCGCCGGGCGCACACACACACTTTGTGCCGATACGACGTTTTTGTGCGTGAAAAACCAGTGCAACGAAGAGGACACGGATGCACGTTGTTTACATCAGAAACTGTGTTTTCTGCGCGAGTGGGCCGCTCGTCTGTTTGGTTGTGTCATGATTGGAGCACTCGGCGGGACACCATGAGTGTGTGTGTGTGTGCCTGTGTGTGCGTGTGTGTGTGAGTCTGCAGCAGACAAAGCACAGCGGCTCGTACTTTTCCACTGCTTTTAATGAGCACGTAGCGGCTGACCTCTCCAAAGAACCCTGGCACGCTGTTGCTGTTCCTCTGTGTTGAACAAGGTCACACAAGATGTGCCGCTTTCTTGTCTTGTGTGTGTGTGTGTGTGTGTTCGATTGAGACTCTACCATATTCATGTACGAGCGTAAATGCAGCAATTAAATTGTTCCTTTTTTCAATTTTTGTTGATCCACAAAAGAATCAATCACACACGGGCAGCAGTTTAAGATCTCGCCGTGTAACACTTTAATCTCGTGGTTCAACTCCGTTGTCTTATACAATTCTAAAGCGGTTGTGAGGTAACGACGTCGAGATGTGATTTTTGTCCACAAACCAAAATGATTCCGTCTTTGAGGATTTCTTTGTTAGCTGGAGGAAAAAGAATCGGGCCAAAATAGCCGGTCCCAACCGTTCCATTTTTACTGTACACTTTCTTTGCGGGATAACAGAGTAACGGTGCGGTGTGGGTGGAGCTAGATCCGCGACAGTCCGCTGATTGAAAAGGAAAAAAAACAGCCACAAGATGCTTCGTTGAGTCGCCGAGGGACAACGTCTCGCTGACACGGAAACATTGGAGAAATGGCCCAGCTCCTTTCAGTCCAGGCCCCCTGACAGTTCACATATCGCCCCCTAGTGTAGCGGAGTTGGACGCCCTTCATTGCCTGGGACAAACTTTTCCAAACTCTTTGACTCACTGAGCTGTCATGTCGAATGACTCTCACACAGACGGCGACGCGCGCGGCTGATGTTAAGCAGAAGTCCGTACAAGTGTTGAATTCCCATGTCGTCACAGTTTCGGCCACATCATACACATTTACACATTTACACACCTGCCTGCCGTTACTGAAACAGACCGTGGTTTCTGCGCGGACCAGGACATTTTCTGTTTCTTAAATGAAGTGACCGCACAGCTGCTCGAGAATCACGCAGAATTCACATTTGCTCTCGCCGGCTCTCGCTGTAGCTGTGGAATGACGCGCTGCTCTGACCCAGTGTAGTGTTAGTATCCGAGCTGCTGTGGAGTTATGGACGGATCGTAACTCTATAAAGGCACAAACATTTAGTCACAGGTGTCTGGAAGTGAAAGTTGTTGTATTTGATGATGGCCCACAGGATAACAAATTTATCCTGTGGGCCAGATTGGACCCTCTGGCGGGCTGGCTCTGGCCCCCGGGCTGTATGTTACACACCCCTATCTTAGACCATTCAGACCATGCAAAAACACCTGATGGAAGTGGAAAAACAATGGTGAAAAGTCACAGCAGTGCTTTTTTTAACCTGAAAGTGAAAGTACATGTTTTGTTTTTTTAAAAAAGGGGCTTTTTTTTTCTTCTTTCTTTTCAGCCAATACTCGAGTCCAGGAGAATAAGCTCCCGTCAGGAAGTGAAGGACTAAAAATGCACCTGGTTTTAAACTCTTTTATTACTCTGTTATTATATTTTAGGGCTGTTTAAAGAAAATGGGAGTTGTATGAAGACGGCGTGATGAGATTTAAAGGCCCTCACAGATGCTGCCGAGCTCGGTGACACACAAAAGAGCAGCTGTACTGCAGTTGCCACTCGTGGCTGCTGAGGGAAATCATCTGTACCTGTTCTTCCTGTTGGATTTTGGCGACAGCATCTGTAGCACACACACACACACACACACACAGCTGTGGAGAGACAAATGCCTCATTACTGACAGACCGTGTTGGGGTGTGTGGTTGAGTTCTCTGTGGGGGGGCGGGGGATAAAAGTCAACTGGCATAAAAAAGAGAAAGAGAAGAAGGTGTGAGCTGGAAGTCCCCTGGCCTCCCTGCTCTGTGGACTCAGTGGACTCTGTGGACACCTGAAACACACTCACACGCCGCAGAGAGTGTCCTCTTCTAAGCGAGGACCACTGGCACTGGGTGAAATATGGCTCCGGTTGCCAGACAAGGGTGGGGTATCCTGTCCTTATGTTGGGCCCTGGGTTAGACTAATGAATGGAGGCTTTTTTATCTTGAAACCACACGTGAACTACAGCGGAGGAAAGAATGTCAGGTCAGGAATGAAGAGAGAGAGAGAGACCTTGGCTGCGTGTGGGCAAAAGTTTTCCAAACATGTTCTTTCTCCCTCTCGGTGAACACACACGTCGTGTACACACATCCTGAGGGTGTACACACACACACACACACACACATACCGACATCTGTGGGTCACACACAAAAGGCAAACCAACAGTTGTACGATTCCACACCGGAGACAAAACAACGGCGGCGGTGGCGACGCTCCGTATGTACACACACACACATACGCGCGCGCTCGTGCACGTGTGCTCACAGATCTGGAAAAACATTCTGTCAGCGTCGGCAGATAATTATCTCTTGTCTCTTTGGACAGGAGCCAGATTATCATTTGAGGGCAGATTCAGTGTCAGTGAAATGTTCCTTTGTGCGGTGACATAACTGTACCATATGTGACCCACTTAACCTGGCTGGGTTTACTGTGTGGAAACCTGAAACCAGGATTAAGACGAAACCATCAGCTCTGCGAAGCCTCAGTAATAATCCTTAGTACATAAAACACTTCTTTATATATGGAATTAGATTTGTGTCAATATTTACATCAAAGAACACAGTGCAAAGAACAAGTGAGGGAGCACAAAGAACAAGTGAGAGAGCGCAAAGAACAAGTGAGGGAGTGCAAAGAACAAGTGAGAGAGAAAGAACAAGTGAGGGAGAAAAGAACAAGTAGAACAAGTGAGGAGTGCAAAGAACAAGTGAGAGAGCGCAAAGAACAAGTGAGAGAGTGTGAAGAACAAGCGAGAGAGTGCAAAGAACAAGTGAGGGAGCGAAAGAACAAGTGAGGAGAGCAAAGAACAAGTGAGGGAGTGTAAAGAACAAGTGAGGGAGCAGAAAGAGCAAGTGAGAGAGTGTAAAGAACAAGTGAGAGAGTGCTAAGAACAAGTGAGAGAGTGCTAAGAACAAGTGAGGGAGTGTAAAGAACAAGTGAGGGAGCGCAAAGAGCAAGTGAGGGAGTGCAAAGAACAAGTGAGGAGTGAGGGAGTGCAAAGAACAAAGAACAAGTGAGAGAAAAGAACAAGTAAAGAACAAGTGAGAGAGCACAAAGAACAAGTGAGGGAGAGCAAAGAACAAGTGAGGGAGTGCAAAGAACAAGTGAGGGAGCGTAAAGAACAAGTGAGGGAGTGCAAAGAACAAGTGAGAGAGCGCAAAGAACAAGTGAGAGAGTGTGAAGAACAAGTGAGAGAGTGCAAAGAACAAGTGAGAGAGTGTGAAGAACAAGCGACAGAGTGCAAAGATCAATCATAATTTCAAACAATAAAATACAATAATTTTGACTGATTAAATTGATATTTTATTTTTGAGATTATTTCACTCTATTTCCCAAAATGTAAAAACAATTCCCAACTCTTGTGGATTCTCTGTGTACAGGCCCGTAAAAGTTACGCAGTGCACCTTTAAGAGTCTTCATTTTTGATTTGTTCTCTATCCTAAATCACAGTGTTATCTGTATTACATGACAATCACAGATTGTTTGGCAGAACCCCTGAAGTCCCACGACACACACTCACTAAACTGACACCCCTGTTTAAAGATACGCGTGACATCACCGAGACGGAACAGTCACTGTTTGTTTGGCTTGAGCAAACGGCAGAAAGTCTGGTGATGAGCTTTAACACCCAATGTTGTCACTAAAGTCAACACGGAAGACGCAGACGCAGCCTGTGGATTCCAACTGCAAGGATGTAAAACAGTAAATGCTGTGTGTGTGTGTGTGTGTGTGTGGGTGGGTGTGGCTCAGGCAGAGTAATCACCTTTTCAGACAAACAAGTCACTGAGACTCTCCACGCCCTTCTCTCTTTGATGCAGGGTCAACAGGAACAGACTCATCTGTGAAAGCCACAAACTTTCCATGATGCTCTCTGTCTCCTCCTCCTCCACTCCTCTGTCTGTCTCTCTCTCACTCTGTCTCCTTCTCACTGGACGTACGCTTGGCCTCGACTCGCTCCACAAAAAACAGAAACGTGCTCCCGGAACGCTCTCCTCCGCTTCCTGAAGTGCGCTTGTACGCCCCGCTACCGGATTCCACTTCGCTTCGTTCGACCAGATGCATCCTCTGCTGCAGCGCGACATAAAACCGCCAGATTTCCCATCATTCTTTGCACTTGCCGCTCTTCCCGCAGAGCGCAGTGACGAAGAAGACAAAATGCGAACAATATAAACCACATATATAGAGGTGTGTGTGTGTGTCAGTGTGTGTGTGTGTGTGTCAGTGTGTGTGTGTGTGTAATTATAGCGGTGACATTTGAGATGGCGAGCGGCCCGCCAAGAGCCGTCAAGCAGAGTTTTGAGTGTTCCCTTCAGCACCTTTTATGTGGCTCTAAATCATCAGGGATGAAATCAGACGTTTAACAGAGACGCATTTTCGTTACTTTAAATCCCGCCCCCCCCCCACCCCCCAAAAAAACTCAACGTCGACCTCGTAATACAGTCGTACGTAAAGTGTGTGTGTGTTCCACATACTCCTTTGCTAAAGATGACCAGCGATGTAAGATAAACCCGCTAAGCTGCATATAACCTATTGGCTGATGACGCCCGCGGCCTTGTAAGGGACGGTCAGCAAAGGGCCATTGCATAATTGTGTTTGAAAATGTTTGGTTTAACACACGTGGGGGGCGGGGTGAAAAATGTCCCCTCTAGCGCCTCCACAGGCGCTATGTTTGACGGGAACTAATACCCGTCAAACACACTGATCAAATTCATAATATAATGCGTAAAAAAACGGTACATAGTATAACAGAAAACAGTATTTTATACTACGTTTATTGTTTCATCGTATAGTTGTTGGACGTCGAGATGGAAAAAAAACACCGTGGCCCAACTTCATTTCTAACCCTTAGTGCTTATGTCGCATTTTTAGTTGCGATATAAAGTCGCGATAATTGACGCCGGAGTCTCAAAATTAGACCGTTTTTCACGAATTCTGTCACGATATTCAGATTCTCAGGTGTGTTTGTACAGTTTTTGTCCATCGGATTGTTTATAGGTCGTGCTGAAATAAGGATATCAGACGCTCTCTATTGCACACGTTTTGACATAATAATGGGGAATAAAAAAAAGCATAAACCCGTTGGTCCTGACTCAGCCTCAGGAAATGCCTGTTAACGTGCGCTTGCATGCTACATTGATAGCATCTGTGGCCGCTCAAGGGTCGCATCGCTCTCGTCGTATTTGGATCGTCGCCGCGTGCCGGTTCATAACGCTTGTGTGCGCGTTGTTGTTCTCACTGTGTTGCAAGGGACTGACTGACTTTCCCCGGTGGAATGTCCAAGTTTCAAGCCCCGAGGCTGAGTCATTACACACACCCACACTCTCTCTCACACACACACACTCACACAGAGAGTATGGCGTGTGAGCGCAGCACATCTGTGTGATATATAAATATGTAGCCTCTCCATGAATATTACATACGTGTTCCTCTCGCTCGATGTGGGACAGCGTGTTCACACGTACTGAAAGTTTCTGCCGTTGTGTGAGGAGTGTGAGGCTGTAGCACCTCGCTGCGATGCGGCTTCAAGGCGTATCGTATTATGCCCGAGGAGGATATTTCATTCTGCTGCTCGACAAGAGGCTGTTAATTATAGTTTTGCTGAAATGGAAAGTAACAGAAGACGTTTGAAATGTTGACATTATTCAAGTGTGTTTCTTATATTCTTATAATATCAGAATATAATTGTTTATATTATATTGTTTGTTATATCTTACACAGCAAACCACAGACAAACACAAAGTGTGTCGTTTAACGCTGTGGCTCCATAAAAGTTAAGCAAACAAAGATGAGGCTAGCTGAGGCTAGCTGTTTCACCCGATTGCAGGGGTGTCAAACATACGGCCCGGGGGCCATAACCGGCCCGCCAGAGGGTCCAATCCGGCCCACAGGATGAATTTGTTGGAATTTCACACTACGATTACAATCTAAACGTAATATCAAATGCAATATTTTTCATTTCCAGATACCTGTGACTAAATGTTTGTGCCTGTATAGATCCAGTGTGATGTGTAAATAGTAAATTTAGGCATGATATTGTTGAAATTGCACTTGTATTTCTCAAGAAATGTCATGTTTTGTAAAAATGAAGTTCTTGTTGGTCATAGGTTATTATGCTATTATTTTACTGGTCCGTGAACGAAAATGAGTTTGACACCCCTGCCCTATTGCCATTCTTTGTGCTAAGCTAGCGCAGCAGCTAATGTATCAGTCGTCACTTTAAAATTCCGAAAATGTGAAACTATACTTATGTGAAACTATATTTGTATTGTTTTGTATTATATATTTGTATTTCCTTTAACACCACATTCCAATAATGTTACTTAGTATTTTTTTTTTTCCCACTTCCCTTTCACTTCCCATGTTATGCTACTATGGTAGCTCAAACTACGGTTAGCTTTAGCTCAAATTTGACATTTAATTAGACTGCTGTCCTTGTCCCGGTCCACAAACAGAATCTATGTGTTTCTGCCTCCTATAAATACATAAAAACAGCCAGTTTGTAACCAGTACCCTTTGAAGGATTACATTTTCTGAATTTCACGTGAAGTAAGATATAAAAATAACATTAAAAAAAGTCCTGTTTTGGTTGGACTAACACGATAATTAGATTTTTACAAACATCATGTGAACGTGCCGCCTGTACAGTCACCCTGGAGCATGTGTGAGTAACAGCCACTGACTGTCAACTTGAACCCCGACCATGACTCACACATTAAACAGTCCCAAACAGCTGGGGGGGCGGGGCGGGGGGGGGGGTTCAAATCCAGTCGTGGTCAGAGCGGGCTGTCATTTCACTGCAAGCTGCCATTTACGACACAAGCTGTGTTTTCACAGGACAAAGTGACGGCGCGACGACCGCGAGGTTAAAGCCCGCGTTCACGGCTATCTCCCTCAGACCTGCAGAGACAAAACCGCACTGTGATTCACACGTTAGTCGGATTTTCCATGAGGAATCTGCGCTCCTGCCATCAGGAAGGTCAACTCCGTCCACACGACGGGGGCGTGTTTACACTTGTGTAAGCTGTGTTAGTCACAGGACACTGGTTTCCCATGGGAGGAGCGACAATTATATAGTTTTGGTAAAATTATTATTTATTTTAATCCACTCAAAGTTAAAAAAACTATTAAAAGTTGGTTTAGCGTGCAAATCGCCAAGATGGACGCCAAATTGAACACTTCCTGTTGAACTCAGGCCGTGGTCCTAATTGACTTTTTTGTTCTTCTTGGGCTGTTCCAAGTTCCCACCAAGTTTCGTGAAATTCGGTGCAACTTAATCTTGGCTTGCTCCATTTAGGTTTCACCTTAGGGGGGCGCTATCCAAGCCCTTTGCCGATATGGCATTTTCACCAGAACTGACATCCGTGCACAGTTTCAAGACTTTTTATGCACGTTAACCTCCTCAAAAATGACCGCAATGACACGGATATAATAACAATAGTCTTTTCGAGGCCCTCATTAAACTCGTTTTTAAACTGTTTAGAAACAGTAAGATGAAAAAAAGAAGAAACATTAGAATCACAATCAAATAAATAATAAAATGAACATGTTGATTTTGAGTCAGATCTTTGAATTGGGATAAAATTGGGTTTTCATCTTTCCCTTACCTATGTAAAATCCATTGGTGTTTATCTTATAAATATATGAGGGCCAGGCCATGACATAACATCAATAAAACTAATTCATTCATTCACCAAATGATTGATCGTGCACCAAGTTACACAGCGCAGTGCGGAGCAATCAGGCGCTGTTTCATTAAAATGCTGCTCATGCATTACTTCACTCTCTGCTGTATAAAGTGTCATGGAGTCATAACATGTCCCTGTAAACCGCTTTGACAGGTGAGCGCGTCATTCACCCTCACATACATGTAAGAAAACATGTGTAATTTATGCAGCATGGCTATCAAATCAGACGCGACCCTTGACTTGGGCCAATAAGTCAGCGGCCGCGCTTGTTGAAGCATGTCAAGGAGCACTTTATATAATGATATTTGTGTGTATTGATTGTCGTACTAGCTTTGTGCCTTTGTGGCACCGAGCTGAGACAAGAAGTGAAAGCACGGACGTCAGCACAGAGGCATAATCCCACCATATTCACCTGATTTAACAGGACCTTTTTGAAGTAGCCGGAAAGAAAACAAAGCCCTTTAACGTTGTGGGGCCCAGAGAAAATGTCCCCACAAGGTCCAAATGTCCTCACAGAGACAGCTTTCCACGTTATTTGGACCTCACAAAGCCATCTTAGTGAGGCAAGACATTACCTTGCCTCTTACCTTAACCCTAACAACCTCTACTAACTGTAAACTGCAGGTAAACTGACTGTAAAATGAGTTTCTCCATAACTATGATTTAGTGAAAATTACATTTATGTAATTATTTATTTAAAACAAAAGGTAAGAGTAGTAGGTTTACATAACCCATCTCACATCGACACATGCATACGATACAAACCACGTATAGTATATGACCATTAGCATATGAAATGTATCTATTTCAGGTTGACTCTGTGTCAGGAGACATGTCAGGACATGAATGAGTGAGTCCGTTTGACAGCTGTGAGGTGGTGAACTAGATTAAAGCCACAGTGCTCAAATTTTTACTTTCATCCCGTGTGGTGTCAGACTTTAAAATACTGATATATAGTCAATATATCATCCTATCTTTGCATGTATGTGTATGTGTGACAGACTCGCTGAACTCCAGCTGAAGTTCAAGCTGTGTGAGTGTAAGTGAAACAGGATGCTTTGGCGGTGCTTTGTCAGGACATGTTGAACTGAATCTGTGTGTAAACTGTGCATATGTGGGTGTGGTTTCCCCCACACAAAAGAGGCGTTAATAACTCTTTAAGTTGATCCAACCTGACCAATTCCTCAGGGCTTGTAAAAAGCGACAGGCCTAAAACATCACAGACACAAAGCTGCGTCGACTGCATCCCAACCCTGCCATGCTCGGTGATGTCACTACAGAAGGAAAACAGCAGGAGCCACATTCTTGCTCGTACCACGGCTTAACGCGAGCAAGTGTTTGTGTGTGTGTGTGTATTTATAGTGTTTGGAAGAGGAAACTGCCATGGTGACGTACACAAATCCTGCCCGCATCAAACAGCTCAACACAGTAGTTGCTGATGTCTCCAGTCTGAAGATTATTATTATTATCGTTCACATCCTGATAAATGGGCAATGTTTTGATTCAGGGAGGATACTTTTTTACTGTGGATCAATTCACTAAAAGTCCAACTTTAGTCGGACTAAGACAATAACACGTTAGTCCGACTAAAATCGAGCCAGCCTTAGTCAGACTATCATACCTGGATGATGTGACTCATAGTCTGTTGACATAACCCTAAACCTAAACTAGTCCAGGTATAGTTAGTCCAATAGTCTGACTAAAATCGAGCTAGCCTTAGTCAGACTAACATACCTGGATGATGTGACTCATAGTCTGTTGACATAACCCTAAACCCAAACTAGTCTAGGTATAGTTAGTCCAATAGCACGACTAAAATCGAGCTAGCCTTAATCAGACTAACATACCTGGATGATGTGACTCATAGTCTGTTGACATAACCCTAAACCTAAACCCAAACTAGTCTAGGTATAGTTAGTCCAATAGTCCGACTAAAATCGAGCTAGCCTTAGTCAGACTATCATACCTGGATGATGTGACTCATAGTCTGTTGACATAACCCTAAACCTAAACTAGTCCAGGTATAGTTAGTCCAATAGTCCGACTAAAATCGAGCTAGCCTTAGTCAGACTAACATACCTGGATGATGTGACTCATAGTCTGTTGACATAACCCTAAACCTAAACTAGTCTAGGTATAGTTAGTCCAATAGTCCGACTAAAATCAAGCTAGACTTAGTCAGACTATCGTACCTGGATGATGTGACTCATAGTCTGTTGACATAACCCTAAACCTAAACTGGTCTAGGTATAGTGATTTGATTGGTCCATTCTGCCTCTGTTAGTGTCTGTATGCACACCCCAAACCCCAAATCTAACCCTAACCCAAAGACCTACCCTTACCCTTTACACACTCGATGTCACATTCCATTTCTGAAGGCAGGATTCCTCACGAGCCAATCGCCCTCATTCCTAAACCCTTTTATTCCGCTCTCAATAATCCCCACCAGTCATTTCTTTGGCATTTTAACCAAATAGTGTCAGCTTGAGAAGTCAGTAACGGAACACAGCAGGGACAAATTCTCATGAGCACACAGCAGCGAGGGACTAACACGAGCACAGCTAATCTCTGACAAGAGTCAAGTCAAGTGAAGACGCGAGACAGTAACGGCGTAGCAGCTTCATTTAACAGATTATTAACAAAGACGGGACGTTCATCAGTTCATCACATTTAGGTTGATACAGTGGCTTGTGTTTCCATGTATTTGTACCGCTAATGGCATTCTGTATTTTGGTCATATGGCTGCCAGGCAGGACTGCAACACATCTTATTCACTCAGGTCCCTATAGAAGGTTATGACAGGCACTGTGTCCTCCGCCGTCATCCCTGCAGGATAGCAGTATGTTGCGAGGGACCAAACTGATCCCGGCTAAACGCTCTGTCAGTCGCTTCCTCCCAACTCTGTCTCTGCAGTAATTAATTGAGTGGCAGCAGTGTGCAGCACTCAGGAAATTGGCCCTGTGCAGCGCCTGTCTGTGCTGTCACTGTCGTCACGTGGCGGGAACAGGTGGTGGAGGCTGTGGAGGCTGTGGAGACGAGTAAGAAAATCGTGTAAATAAGAGGAAGAGCTGCCACTGAGAGAAATCGACACAATCTAGACTGAGAGACAAAAGACTGGGAGTGAAATGTCTGTCAGGATTAGAGGGGGAATGAATGTGCCGCGGATGTCACAGCGTCTCTCCTCTCCTGCTCCAATTTATACACTGACAAGAATATAAGGCTTGTGTCACGTCCCAGAGAACGCCTCGGGCGGACGCGTTTCTAAGCTCCCGTCAATTTGTCCTTTGAGGACAAGGGTGAGGTGAAGATTGTGTAATGGCGAGAAGGGAGCCCGACTTCAACCTGCACGAGAGTGACAGGGTGACACAGTGATCAGCAAACCTGGCAGCCCGGGGAGTCTGAGCTGTCTGCCTCTCACACTGAAAGTACCTGAGAAAAATCTGCTAAAAAAGGCAATTAAACACCATAAAAAAACTAGATGAGTCATTTTAATATTCTGCATGCATCGTTCTCTAACCTATTTTCTGCCATGTAAAGTACTTTGTGCTTCACATTCACTGAAATGTAAAGAATAATAAAACGTCGTAGGTGCAGGTGAGTGTGGGTGTGTGCGTGGCTCGTCAGAGCAGGAGCAGGTGAGCTCATCGTCTCAGCTGCTGCTGGTTAGTAATCGCTCTCTCCCTTTAAAAGCACTGGCATGTTGTCTGTGGACAGACACTGACTGCTTCACATGCTCGAGAAGGAAATGTTGATGTGTTTGATGTGCTGAACCGAAACCCTGTGAAACCCTGTCTGAGTTTGTTGTTTACGAGTGTGTCGACTTGTGCGCAGATGGCCAAAGTACGACCAGTTTCACAACAATCCTCTTTATGAAATGTCGCTTCCTTTTGCTCTCACTTAAAGCTGCTGTTTTTGGCTGTCTAACTTCCTGTGCATGAATTGCCCCTCATTTAATGGGACACATTTGGTGCAAGTCTGGGGACATTTACTCACCAACAAACTGCCAAACGAGAGAGAACCACTTCCATGAAGAGTTCTCACTCAGCTGAAAGTTTTGTTGCAAACATAAGCGACAGTTTAAGCTACGAGCTAAACTATAAGCTTGGCTACACCATATATTTGGACAAATGTCCTTGTCTCACTATCAAGGGATCTATTTATTCAGAAGTGTGTCCACTTTTGCTATGCTAGGTGGCTATTTGGCAGTTTCTTGTTTACCTAGCAGCAAGTTGTTAGCATGTTAAGTGCTATTTCTAATATTTAATTCTACTAAAGTCCAAAATGACATGTTGTCGTCTTCTGTGTCCCGACTACTATTGTTGTTTATTGTATTGTTGGCTAGTTGCGCCTGAGTGTAGTCATGAGCCCTGCGACGGAAACTGAAAGATAAGTGGACCAGATCCTGTCTGGTGTTCAGAGGGATGTGGTCCTGATGAGATTATCGCAGTTTCTTCTTTAGCCGTTATCTTTGTGTGGTGATGTAACACAGGTCCTGTTATATGTCTCTATGCTCTGCTACGTCCACTATTAAAACCAAACACTGTGTCGTGTAAGAACTAAAACGGGCTTTCAGGTTGTGTAAAATGTGCAGTTGTTTCGTCTTTTAAACTTGACAAACAATTGTGGTTGTATGCTTAGCTCAGCGCGCACACTTCACAGACCCTAGCATCCTGTGCTGGATGCACAGAAAAGAATTTGATATTGATTTTTCTCTTGTGTCTGCCAAGCATGTCTTCCAAGAACTTATTCCCTTTCATACTGCACCTGCGCCTGGGTTGAGACGCTCTACCTTCCCCTTTGGCCGCGGCTAAGACTGTGGCTCAACTAAGAGTGCAACTTTGATGAACCAGTACAGAGCAGCAAGTGCAAGTCATCAAATTTCTTCAGATTGAATTTTTTTTTTTTTTCCTGCTCTAAAGCACCTCAGGTGTGTGTGTGTGTGTGTGTGTTGATCTGAAATTAGATTCCTGGCCGCAATTTGTACACCCTTCAGCATTGGTTCCACTGAGCTGGAAGGTGACAGCGGAAGTTAATTGGCTTCTTTTCTTGCAACACCAAAGCTCTTGATCAAGCGTTGACACGCCGCACACCCCGGGAGAGCAAGACTTGTTCACACCTTGTTATTATTTGCTGATGGTATCTGAACGGGCCACTGTTATTTGTGGCCAATCGTCAGATACACAACAGGGGCAGAAAAACACCTGCAGTGTGTGTGTGTGTGTGTGTGTGTGTGTATTTAATTTATTCCCCACTGGAAAAGAAAAGTCAGTGGACAAATAAATGTCAAGGTTATGTAAAGATTACAAGCTCTAAATATCACATTAAGTGTGACAAGATGGACAGTGGGACACGGCGCCAACTCCAGTGTGAGTTTTATTTAAATGACGCACAACAGTGACCATTAGCATTTGAAAGGAGTACTGCAACCTTAACCTCTACTGTATCGCGGTCATTTCATAACTAAAGGTGAAGTCAGGAGTTCTGGAGCCAAAGAAAGCCCGTTTTTGAATGTCATTGCATGTAGGGAGTGTACGGCTCACCAAAAAACAAAAGTTCACAAGTTTGGCATGCTCCGCGCCGTAAAATACACTTTAACACTAGAAATACTATGATTTGCTTCGTTTATGAACAATAATTCAACATTCATAGTGATTCCTTATGCCTCTACAGCACTACGAGAAATATAGAAGCGGCACCAGTGCTTTTCCGCTCACTGCTAACGTAACCCACTTACTGAAAGTCTGTGTGTGCCTCTGACAGTGGGTTCAGCACTTTTGCACCGCGCCGAGCTTCTTTACATTGTGGAAACTACTGAATGTGCGACGTTATATAAAGGTTTTTTTATTGCACGACGCTCAAGACAGATGGAGGCGTCCGCGTTATTGCTTTAGCAAACCGGTTGACTGAGTTTGACTGAGAGCACAAAGACACGCCCACGGAAAAAGTGAATTCTAATGCTCAAAAAGCGGTATTGACGGCACCGACCGGCCCTTGCGATACAAACGCTCCCTCAGCCTGGTCTGATAGTATTGCTTGTCAAGCAGGATGTAGCTTTTTTTTTAAATGTCAGAAAAAGAAGCACATGTATGCTTCGTGTGTTTGTGTTTCAGAATCATGAGCGTGCACAACTCTCAGGTTAATCTGTCTGACAGAGCACTTCCTATACACTTGCGTCCTTTTACCGCCCACCGCAGTGTGACGCACCGTTGCATAGAAGGTGATACTTTTGAATATGTACTGTAAGTCGCTGCTCTTCTGGTAAACAGTCATCCGAGTGACATATTTGCGCCCTAACCACGTGGTTTCTTCGCTAATAACACAAGTCTGAGTTACCGGCCGTCGTCTGGGGGATTATCAGGTGGCTTTTTGTTTTTGTCCAGTGGTCGGTGAAAACTGTGGACGTGTTAATAATCACATATAATCTCCCGTGCGTGTGCGTACATTACATTTAAAACGTCGAGTGTAAGCACACCTGCCACCTCAGTCTAGACTAAATCTGTCGTCACCCCCCCCACAAAAGAACAGGGTTCCTTGTTGCTGCGTTCAGCCAAAGCTGCACCGTCTGTATTTCTGGGGGTATTTTGGACCACATGGTAGTAAGTAAAAGCAGGAACTGTGGAAGAGTGGAATGTAAAATGCCCCCTTTGTGTTTAACAAAGCTGCTCTTTGAAGATTAGCGTACTGTTAGCCGCTCGACGCGGATTTGGGTTCAGCCAAAAAGCGCTGGCATTATCAAAATGATGCAGTTTGACAGCGAAAGGTTCACATTTGTGAGACTGTTGAATATGGATCATAAATTGCATGATTATGGTCAATCTGAGGTCGCAAATCTGATTCTGAAAGTGTATTTTAATGAGTTCTCGTGACTGTCTATGTTCTGCTTTTTCTATACACTGACAACTTTATATCTAAAAAAAACAAAACCCCATTTTACTTTGGAGTCATATCTCTTCTCTGCAGTGTAATGACAGGAACAAAGAAGATAATATCAAGCCTTTATGATACATTACTATAAAATAACAAGTATTAACCTGTCATCTGGTTGTGATAAATCTTTAAACTGAGCATTAGACAGTCCTGCTAAAGTGGCAGCAGTCCAAAAGTTAACTTAACAGTTGCTTTCCACGTCGATTTCTCTGAATTTGTGTTAGTTAGCAAACAAGAATTCAAGATACTGTCAGTATATGGTTTAAAATGATAGCCTTTATGGTCTGTGAGAAGTACCTGCTCTTTAATGGATCATGCTATAAAAGGAACATGATATTACCTGTGCACACATAACCACACACACACATAGGCAGGCAGCACTCAGCCCGTCATTAACTGCAGCCCATTCAACAGTCTGGCCAGCCATACGGGGCAGTAGGTGAGAGAAACGACAGCATGTGTTTGTAACAGATAAAGCTAAGCTTCGCAGCGCTGCTGCCTTCAGGGGGGAATGCGGCAATTTGCACATGGTCATCAAGAAGAAGGGACGTCGCAAAAATGGCCCCATGAACAAAGGAACAATGGCATTTTTTTTTGTTTCTTTATGGTTATATGAAAGCTGTCGGGTGGTGCTGTGACCGTGTCAGTTAAACATTACACGAGACACGTTAGAAGCACACTGTATCACACGCTGGCCTCAAGAGAAGTGGTTCTCAAACCTTTTATAGACCAAGAACCACCTGAGAAAATATCCAGCTCTCAAAGTAACACCATTATCACATAACGTTAAAATACAGGTCAGCTATGGACGTCCCACAACAGACATCTTTATCCCCAAATAAGACAAATCTGATTTACCTCCAAGTACCACAGAGAGGAAGACTGCGTACCACAGATGGCACACGTACCACAGTTTGGGAAACATGGCCAGGACTCCCCCTGTCCTGCCCCACAGCAATTGCCATGGAGACGGGCCCTTTGAAGAATGTCCCCATGTCACCTTCAAGTCACTGCCTTTAGCTTTTGTTCTTGGTAATTAGAATGGATTAGCATGGTTTTCCCCCCCACCAGTGTTGAGGGCTTGGACTGGAACAGTTACAGTGGAGGAGCGGGGACAAAGAAACCAATCACAAATTCACCCCCGCGGGAGAATAGTAGGGTCGGCTGATATGGCCACAAACGTCACAATAAATGTGTTCCAACCAAAGTTTATCGGGCAATTAAAAACAAAACATTCATTGCGTAATCTCAAAGTACTCATAAACATATCAATATTACTTCTTTTTTTTTGCATTGCTATTGTGGAAAAGCATTACCTCCCCAGAAGCTGAATGAATAAATGAAATGCTGTGCTATTATCAATACAAATAAAGCACACTTAGCCTAACTTGAGTAAGTTATTTTAACAAACTGTATGACGCTGCAACAAATAGCCAGTTAGCTTTACGACCTGCTAACTTGACCAACTTCAAGGAAACTGCTAGATTTAGTAGTCTTAAAAAAGTCTTAACTGGGAGGTGTTTAAAATCTTGTGGACTAAGCATTTTCCCTTTTTTTTGTGCTAATGTTAAGCTAGCAGTTAAGTTAGGCTAACAGGGTGTGGTTTAAACTTGGCCCGTTTTTGTTTTTTTTAAGAAGAGAATGAAAGAGTGTAATTTCCAAATGAAAAACAAACCTCTCAACTACTCTAAGCCTCCACACCCATAACATTGTGTGTATTGACACTAGCTAGCATTAGCAAATCACGTACCAATGCGCATAAAATGTGTGAATTCTCATCCTTTTATGTTGGCAAAACAAAAGAGACGGCAAAGATATGTCAAAACAAAGGAACACTGAACGAGCTAGTGACTTTAATCTGAGTTTTATTTTTGTTCAAACTGCTCAGCGGTTTCTCTAAAAACTCCGAGACTCAAACAGTCAAGTGGTGTTACGCCAAGGGTAAGACGACCCGGTAATTAGGAAAATTGTCTGAATGATCTAATGTCCAAATCATCTGCCCTGTCGAAGCGTCCTTCAGCGATACACGGAGCCCCATTAATAAGAGCATTAGAGCTGTACAGGAGCTCTCAGAGAGTTTGTAGGCTGGGGGCAACCTTGATGTATAATTTCAGGCACTCCTGAAAAGGGACTGCAGCGACAATGACGGATAACTCAACGAGAGGGTAAAGAGGGGGAAAGACGGTCGGATGGACAGAGAGCGAGGGGGGGAAGAGTCCGGTTTCAGGCAGATATGAAAAGTAAAGTAGACATCAAGAGGACTGAGGAGAAGGACACAAAGCGAGAGAAGAAATGAGCTTGAAGCAGAGTCCGTATCAAAGCACCCGAGTCTCATCGCCGGCTCGGCTTTTTTTTTCCATTTCTTTCATCGTGAAGCTCCTTGGATTGGAATTACATAGGGAACAGTGGCAGGGAGATAGAGCGAGGGAGAACGTGGCAGCGGATGGGAAAGAGAGGGTGTTGACCTACTTTGAATGGGGATTCTAACTCTGCATCTGAATCAGTGAAAGGGTGCGAGAGAAATGAAACGGAAAGGGGGAGAAGATGAGCGGGGCTCCACCAGGTCAGGACTCATCTGTTCAGAACAGCACACATCAATCCTTCTTCATAATTTGTCTGCATTAGGCTTTTACAGAAAGACGGGAACCGAAGGCCCATCTGTCTTGTGTCGCTGTGTGTGTGTGTGTGTGCGTGTGTGCGTGTGTGCGATGCCCTCAATCAATTCCATGTCCTCACCACAGTCAGAACCAGGATTCTTAATCCATCTGTAATTAAATGCCACATATTTAAGAGGACGAGAGATTAATAAATGGGAAGGGAAGAAATGACAAATATTGACCACAGGAATGTAAAAAAAGGGCAAAGGAAAGCCCCGGGGCCCGAAAGGAGCGATTGTTTGTCTTTGTTGTATTTGATAGATATGACAGAGAGATGAATGGTCGAGGCATTTTAATCTCATGGTCCAGCATGAATAAATACACTGTGTGTGTGTGTGTGTGTGTGTGTGTTCCTCCTGAAAGGGATTTCCACTTCAAATGCCCAGGAACACACACACACACACACACCTTGACAACATTCTTGTGTGCAAACAGATAAAAGTCACAAAGGAAATCCCAGCACTGAATACAGATTTTGTGCAAACATGCGACAAACACAGACACACACACACACACACACACACACACACACACACACAGCACGACCAGCTATAAAAAACTGCATTAAACCAAACGCTAACTCTGCGCTAAAGACACAGCAATGTCGTTTTTGCATAAAGCCTGGAGGAAAGAAACGAGCAGGGAATCGTACTACAAGTCACTGCCTATCCACGCAAGACACAAGTTTTTACACTTGTATAAATTGGAGTCAACCCAAAAACTTGTCATTAATAAACCTGCAGAGACGTAATTGCATGGAAATCAATACAATAACTGTTTTTTAAAAGCATACAATTAAATAAAACTGAAAATCAGAAGCGTTAAAGGACATAAAAAAGTTATGAGAAGACGTGAAACATTACAATCTACAACTCAACTATCAGCTGTGAACAAAACTTTCAGTTTCTCCTCCTCAGTCTCATAAAAGAAATCCCTGTTTTATTCAATTTCCACCTTAACTCAGAAAACAGGAAGTAGAGAGCAGCCTCTGCTTCCTGTTTGCACCAGGTGTGTTATCGTGTCTGAATGGGACTCAAATCAAAGTCGCGTGGATCATGGACGCGACCTTTTTAAATGAAGAGGTCAACAAACATCACTGCAGGACCTGATTGTGTTGGATCGGTTTAATTTGAGGCGCTGTCGACGCCACCTTTTTAAACAATCACCCCAGGGGGCAATTATTATTTATTTTTTTTGTTCAACACAAACCTTTTTGGAGTATCTGCGGAGTGCAGGTGGTCATGCCCATTTTAGCAGATCTCAGCTGCTCCCCAGGGCACAAGGAGAGGATGAGCCAGGGATTGATTGAGATAGAACAAGGCGTACTTGCCCTGAATGAGTCATCCTGCACTTTGAGAACACACACACACACACACACACACGCACACACGCAACATGCTCGATCAACTAAAACCTTTCACAATCTGGGAGTTCTGACTTGGAAATACACAGTTTGTTTTTCTTATTACAGATGTGTTGTTTTTGGGTCAAGATTTAATGTCGGAGCTAGTATTTTATAGCCGTTTCCTCTGCGTTTTATGAGTTGTCTTTATTCAAAGCACTGAGAAAAAATGCAGCGCATAATAACCCTGCTGAGTTTAAAATGGTAAAAAGAAAGAAAGAAAACCTTAAAGCCCAAGCTTCCTTTTAACCCTTTAGCACAGAGCTAACTGTGCTAGCTCAATCTACGTTGGCACAATTCTTAAACATTATACTAAGACTTGGCCTAAGTTGAGTAAGCGTAACTTATTAGCAACAAATTAGCCAGTTAGCTTTACTACCCACTAACTTGACCAACCTCGAGGAAACTACTAGATTTACTAGAGTAACTGCAACGATGAGTCTCCTAATATTGAAAAGTCGTAAATGTGACTTAAACCAGCCAGCATTTTCCCTTTTAAGTGCTAAAGTTAAGCTAGCAGTTAAGTAAAGCTAACATGCTTTGGTTTCTTCTTGTCCAGACATGTCAACAAGAGAATGAATGAGTGTAATTTCCAAATGAAAAACAAACCTTCCAACGACTCTGAAGCCTCCACACCCATACCATTTTGTGTATTGTCACTAGCTAGCATTAGCAAATCACAGAAAACGTGTGAATTCTCATCCTTTTGTTGGCAAATACTTGCTTTTGCTAAGCGAAGGAACATTGAATGAGCCACTAACTATAATTTGAATTTATAAAAACAGCCGACGTGTGCTTATGGCGGTAATTTCACTCGCGGCGTCGCAGGAAGCCGGCGAATCAGCGTGTTTGTCGCCACAGAGGAGAGCGCATGAGTTTCCAATTTTTGGGCCTGTTTTTGAGACTCAAACAAATTGTTATTTAAATTTAACACCCAAAATCTCATGTTCATGTGCAACTACAGTGTTTTAAAGGGTTAAAACAGCCTTCTTTCACGAGCACTCGCAACCAGTTAGCTCCTCAATGTTCACATGAATGTTGCAGAACTTCATATGGAACAAAAACGTAATGAGGCTGAAAATAAGCTGAATCTTTACACGTCCACCAAACCGACCACTCTCCAGCTCGGATTCATTAGCTCACACCCTGAGTGTGTGAGGAGAAGCTTTTCCACGCGCACTCCACACTCTAATGTAATTGTCTCATAGATTGCCTTGTTCTGTCTCCGGGAGACTAATGTGGAAATTTCTATTCCAGATTTAACCCGGCACACGCACACGCGGCTGTGTGAGGGGTGAGACAGGTGAAAATGAATCTCAATGACACACCCTCGTCCTGAAAGAGAATCTGTCAGGGTTAAAGATTTCTCGGCGCTGGGACGTGAAGAGCTGCTGGGGGATGATGTGGATGATGTCATTCTTACAATCAATGGAGCAGTGCATCTACTTGATGTGATTTCTGCTAAATTTTTTAGTATCATGTATCCCATGAGCCCGGGGCTGAGGGGCGGGCGAGCGGCCGGGGCGGGGGGTTAGCACATGACTGAGTCAATATAGTGATGGATTTGGCCGAGGTGGTCATATTGAGAACTCTGTTGCGAGTTCCACAGAGAGTGGACATCACTGTCTTCACTGAAACCCAGAAAATCACATTATACCGAGCAACCACCAGGGTTAGTGGTCAGCAATTGGTGGCCGGTGGGCCAAAACGGGCCCGCAGGCATCAGTGTCTGGGCCCGGCCGATGATTTCTTATTGAGTTTATTGAGCTTTTATTCTGAAAAAAAACTGGTTCAAATAGATCAGGGGTGTCAAACTCATTTTTGTTCAGGGGCCACATACAACACAATTTGATCTCAAGTGGGCCGGACCTGTAAAATAGTAAAATAATAGCATAATAACCTATGAACAACAAGAACCCCTTGCTTTTTTGCTCCTTTGTTTTACATTTCATGAGGGATATTTTTACAAAACATGACATTTCTTGAGAAATATAAGTGCAATTTCAACAATATCGTGCCTAAATGTGCTATTTACACATCACACTGGATCTAAAAAGGCACAAACATTTAGTCACAGGTATCTGGAAGAGATTTAGATTGTAATCGTGGTGTGAAATTTTAACAAATTCATCCTGTGGGCCGGATTGGACCCTCTGGCGGGCCGGTTCTGGCCCCCGGGCCGTATGTTTGACACCCCTGAAATAGATGCTGTTGCTAGAAATGACATTAATTTAAAAAAACAGCCAGGTTTGGGGAGTAAATGACTAATTTCATTGACATGCTGATCATGTGACTCGTTGATCCCTGCACTAGAGAGTTAGTTTGATTAGAAGTCACGAGAAATACACAAACACAACATTCAGAGGAAACTCGGGAGGTGACAAACTTTACAGAATAAACACGTTATTTCAGCCTCCATACGGGAAAATTCTTAAATTCTGTGTCGTCAAAACACCTTAGGGGGTTAAGGGTCTTTGTGTGTCGCTGTTAATGACTTCAAAGGCTTATAAATAAGATATAAGGCCATCAGAGCAGGCAGGAGTTGAGGCAGCTATCCATACCCGGGGGGGCCCAGTGGGAGGATTGAATCCATGTGAGATCATTGTTTGTCTTTTTTTTTTTCCACACGTGACAAAACATAAAGCCGCGTGTGTGTGTGTGTGTGACATACATTAACCTTGAGATTTTGTTACAGCAGCCAATCGGCAGCTTTCTCTCCCCCTCCTTCCCTCCCCCCAAACACACAACTCTACTCCCGACACGTCTCAAGGAAAAAAAAACAAACAACAAGCGCGTACTTGCAGCCATAAGTCAGCCTTATAAAGTGCACAGATGGTCATTATGCCGGAGATTTCATCCGCTGGTCTGAAAACACTGAAAAAACCTGAACAAAGGGGGAGTAAAAGACTCGGGAGGAATGCGATGACGATCATATTGCCTCATAAATGGCTGCGGACAGCAAAAAAAAAATTGGAAGCAAAAGTATCTATAAAAGTGTGTGAGGAGCCTTTTTTTAGTACGTGTGCAAATGTGTATTATTCACAGAACACCGGCATGAACACTATGTGCTTTCTGTACATCTTTATATATAAACCTGCTTCTGTGTGTGTGTGTGTGTGTGTGTGTGTGTGCGTGCGTGTGATGTATTCATGTGGAATGGAGAGACTGCTGTTTGGACAATGAGGCTTTTGAGATTTTGGACGCTGGCTGGAGATGAGTGGGGATCCACGGTCTTTAACCGCATCCCCAATGTCACCCAGCGTCTCCATGGTTACAACGATAACTGGGCTCTGATTCAGGGAATATGGGATTTACAGTGATGGAGAAGAGCGAGAGAGAGAGAGAGAGAGGGAGGGCGACCATGACCCGCCATGGAAACCAGCGTGGGACTTACTTATGCTTCTCTCCTATAAATAAGCATCGATTCTGCTGCGTTACCTTGGCACAGGTGACCTTTGGCGGTGTTGCCGCGACAATGTCACACTTCATCAAGCATAATTACATGTGTGTGTGTGTGTGTGTGGGAGGGGGATGAGTTAAGAGGCAAAAGTGACCTTGATACCTCTCGTCTCCTTGACCACAAACTCACTATGTAAAAACTATGTTAAAAATTTATGCAAAAAATGCGCGCGTAAAAAACTGTTTGTTCCATATATATACATATATATGTATATATATGTATATATATATATATATATATATATATATATATATATATATATATATATATATATATATATATATATATATATATATGTGTATATGTATATATATGTATATATATATATATATATACATGTATATATACATATATAGTAGTTTAGGCTACTAACGAGATAAAATATTGTTACCGTGTCCAACAGCACAACAAAAATGTGTCAGTGTGTTTAAATCCCGTCACTAAAAGTAGATCCACTTGATATTATTGTCCACCTCTGGGGTAACTGAGCGGCTTTATGTCGTCCTCCTACCACAGAATAAAGGATGATATTGTCGTAGGTAAAAAAAGAAGAGAAAAAACAGAGCTAAGTACACTCTGTCGTGTCTGTAATCTTAATCCCGGGCGCTGACACTCGGGAACAGTGTGGTGTGGCCACAGGGCGGGACAATAAACACTGTCTTTCTTCTCAGCCTGCCCCGGAGACATCAACAGGACCATTTGTCCCACAGAGATCAGTGACATCATTCAGTCTCTCAGCAGGTCAACACACACACACACACACACACGGCCATGCAGCCATCCTTTAAGGGCTTTGTAATGACGTCCATTCATTTGAACAGACTAACCAAAGCCTCATACCTCACCTTAACCACTGACTGCTTCACCTAACGATCCAAATCTTGGCCCTAAACTTCACCAGTTCCTAAGAAATAAAATTCTTCCTCATTAGGACCAGGTTTTGGTCTCCATAGCGCCTTTCCCACAGCACAAACATGGGATTTTGATAAACCCTGACGTATTTCCATTGAAGTTACCCGGGGGAAAACTTTCCCTCGACCCAAAACTGTCCCTATTCCAGATTTGGGACTTTTCAGATTAACTCTCGAGGAGGCGGGGCTGTGTGCTGAAGAGCAAACATCTGCGTAGCGGGAGAGGAAGTAGGAAGGTGCAGTTTGCTTTTCAGAATAAAGCATCTAGAGAATCTTGTGTCGACGCCACAACGCAGAAAGAATCCTCGCAAGCCCAGCGTGATCCCGTTTCTTCGGGTCGGCGGAAATGCTAGCGCCGCTTGTTGCGTCTACAGAGTTTTTCCCGTGTGAGACGTACTACGAGACATACACAAATCCAGGCGTGCGTGAATTGGCGGAGCTGTGCCGACCCGTTCCGCAACCAGTGTTTTTTGGCTTTGGTAAGCCAGTGCAGCAGCGACCCGCCTTTTTTTAGAAGAAGATCGAAGAAAGAAGAACTATTGCTGCTCTGCCATTTCAAAAACATGGAGCAAAATAAAAGGACATGGACAGATGTCGAGGTCCAAACTCATTTGAGCAGAATTTGCGAATCCAAAAAGTTGACAAGCTAGCGGCAGCCAGATTTGAATACGTTTTCCAGAACTTTGAGGTGCGCTGGAAGTACAAACACCGATTTCCCCCAGGTAAATAAATTCCTGGTGACTATTGAGTACTACCGGTCCTGACAAGGTCGGTGTTTATGCCAGGAAAAAGTCCTGAAGAGGTAACAAATACAAGCACACACACACACACTCTCCAGTGGCTCTAAAAGAAGTCTCTTATCACAAAGCACGGGGTCAAAAAGTCCAGTGAGTAGGGGCAGGCCGAGAACTCCATTGACCTACATCGCGGACATAATCAACAATGGCCATTTGATGAGTCTCCACAACAGCTCGCACACAAAGCCCACTATCGTTTTCCAGCGACGGCCTGGCGCACACCACAACCTGCATCTGTCTCGCAGTCATAATGGGCAGCTTGTTGCTTGTTGCTTGTTGCTCGCAGGGCTCTGCCAGGCCCCCGCCAGGGCTGTCTGCCTCAATGGGGCCCCCTCTTATATCCTCAGACATCAAGAGCCAGAGCCAAACAAGACTGGCACAGCCAGAGAACAGAGTGGGCACGTGGGAAAAGCATGGGTGATCCGCAGCGGCACACAATGAGATTTAAATGGAGAAACTCGCGAAAGAGGAAACAAAACCGAAGGTCTGTCGCCATGGGTACGGTCCCTTATGCGGTACGAGGCTTATTTAACCCTTGAGTGCCAATGATTCCTGTTTATATCACATTTTAGTAGCGATATAAAGTAGCAATAATTGTGCCGGAGTCACAAAATAGAGCCTTTTTCTTTTATGTAATTACAAATTTCACAAATCAGATCCCGATTTGAAAGATTTGGAGTCCTTTTTGCTGAAGTACTTGGTGAAAGTGGAGCTGATTGCCTCGGTCAGGGGTGTCAAACTCATCTTTGTTCAGGGGCCACATACAGCACAATTTGATCTCAAGTGGGCTGGACCTGTAGAAATAGTAAAATAATAGCATAATAACCTATGAACAACAAGAACTCCTTGCTTTTTTGCTCCTTTGTTTTACATTTCATGAGGGATATTTTTACAAAACATGACATTTCTTGAGAAATATAAGTGCAATTTCAACAATATCGTGCCTAAATGTGCTATTTACACATCACACTGGATCTAAAAAGGCACAAACATTTAGTCACAGGTATCTGGAAGAGATTTAGATTGTAATCGTGGTGTGAAATTTTAACAAATTCATCCTGTGGGCCGGATTGGACCCTCTGGCGGGCCGGTTCTGGCCCCCGGGCCGTATGTTTGACACCCCTGGCCTAGGTTGTGCTGGAAAAAAAAAACTTTCTTAAAGCCTCTGAGTTTGAACATGGTAAAAAAAAAAGGGCAAAATAAAGCAGCCAAAGTGCTCTGTGTTCGAATTCTTGAGTACGTAGGCTTCACGCTGCAATAGGACGCAAACACAAATGTCCTGAAGGCTACGCCGTGGAACCAAAACAGCCCAGGGACAAAGACGAAGACACACACACACACACACACACACACGACGGCAGATCATGTGGGGATGTGATGGCACAACTTTCAGTTCCTTATCTGTCAAACTGCTCTCTGTGTACCATAACACGTTTTGTCTGATAGTCCCTGCACTACAATCAAGTGTGTGTGTGTGTGTGTGTGTGTGTGAGGGTAAGAGTGCACGTATATGGGTGTGTGTGTGCAAACTGGATCGTGTGCGTGGCTGATAAGTGTAAACAGTCCTCTCAGACGGCAGCATTTGCCCACGCTGATTACATCTCCTTTTGCTTTTGCCTACCAAATCAGTCTTGCCCCTTCATGCTGCAGCGCACACACACACACACTAGATGAAACCTTCAAGCAGCCCCCGCACAGGGCCATGTGGTATGTAAACACTTCATTTGAACCCCCACCACCACCACCTTTTTTTGGCTGCACTGTCAACAAATGGTCGCTCCGCCCGTGAAGATGCAAAAACAAACGAAACCAGGAGTTTGCTCGATGGAAATCTCGGACAGTGATGAACTCATGCTTTCCGGGGCTCCTGTATTCTAATGAATGGCTTCATGTGAGAGGGTTGTCGGGGATTTATAATTACAGGGCTGCAGGAGGGCTAAAGAGCTGTAATGAGCCGTGTAGCCTGTGGGTCCTCTAAACCGGAGAACTAAAAGCCTCCTGTGGATCCGATATGTAGATATGTGTGTGTGTGAGGATACGGTTGAAATATCCAGTTGCTAATTTGAGTCGTGGCTTAAGGGCCCGTCCACACAGGTCTGGTTTTTTTTGTTGCTTATTTTAATTTTAACTGTAAAGGGGCCAGAAAATGAAAATGTCCCATGAGTTAAATGAGTTTTCCCGTTTTTTTCCGGAATAACTTTCAATATCTGGCTATTTACAATTTGACCGCGTGTTATAAAATAGCGTATTAGCCATTTAAAATGAAGAAAAACAAAGCAGTCGTGCACCAGAGTTTGCATGTTAACTTTGAAATTTGAACAGTAAAAAAAAAACAAATTTAAAACTAGGACAAGTTCGTTCAAATGCACCATTGGTGCAAAATTGCCTCCGAAATTACCGCTCAATCCAAGATGGCGGCCTTCCTGTTGGGTTTAGAGGATAGGTCGTCATTGACTTTTTTGACCGCCCCGACCTAAGAAACGCATGTGCCGAGTTTCGTTGACGTGCGTTAAACCAGACACCAGATGACCTATTGGAAACTAGGAAATAGAAACTATGGACAGGCGTTTTTTCCAACTCTCTCCTCCTCTGGTTGTCTCAGTGTTGGGTTAGAGATTTTTGGACAGTTTTACCAACTTTACTGTCGATGAAAAGTTTACTAATGTCAGCGTGAAAAGACGCTTCGATGTCACGAGAACACGTTTCTGTCTTTAGGGATCTGGAGATTTCACAGGCGTAAAATCAAGAGAAGGAGAACAGATCGGAACAGTCGGCTGCACTGCACATCCACAGCTCGCCTGTGACTGTGCGCTCACACAGTGCTTCTCTGCGTGTGTGTCTGAAAGAAAGTCGCTAAATATGCACACAGAAAACAGATTATCTCCCTTTCTTTCACCTGGGTCGGTTCATTCTGTCTCTGTAACGTTACAGCGCCACTTACAGTCCTGGCATATGTACCGCAGCCTTTTGAGTTGCCTAAATGTGCTCACACGATCACTGCGCGAGGATCTTTTACTTTCTTTTGTTTTTGTAGTTCGATGAATCATGTGTTTGTGTCGACGTTGGCGCGGCTCCACAGAAGACGACCTGGAGCCCGCGAGCTATTTAGCGAGAGGGTTAATGGTTAATGGTTAATTACGATGAGCTCGATTTGCACTAAACGTTCCACCACTTAAGGAGCGGCTCCCGTCCTGAAAACAAAACGCTCTGTTGGACGTGTTTCAGGGACGCGGCACATGTCACATGCCATTCCAGAACAAATAAATGACTCGCGGTGCAGAATTTGTCCTGTCCTACATAAAGAGAAGCTGGCACTCGGCCCGAGTTTCTCTGAGAGCGTCGCTGTTTACTATTTGCTCTCCCGTGCGTTTGTTTGGAGCTTAAAATGTGAATGACAGTAGTGTCCTGTAGCAGCTGGGGTGAGCAGCTGGCCCCGCGGCAGCAATGTCCAAAGCCGGTCCTGCCTTAACTGTGACTTGTCTTGACCTCTTCTGTCCCTCGGAGCCACAAACAATCACTCAGTCGTCCCTAAAGCGTGTGAAACTGCGGCAACTCCTGAGCACTGTGATCTCCCACCTGTCGTCAGTCGCCGTGTGAGGAAAACAAAGCCACGGCTTTAGCTCCCGGGGAGTTTTACTGGAAGGGTAAATGTTCACATAGATTTGTACACATAGACCGACTGTACAGACGCCAGCTGTCAGTGAAGGACACGACATCTGTGAGAACACTTTGAATCATTCAGCGTCTCCTTTTCCTGTCTTTTGGCGTTCGGCGGCATTCACATGCTTACTGTAAGGCCTCAAAAACCAAATGAACTTTTATTTTACACTTATATGAAGACATGTATCCTGTATGTAGAATAAAAATAAATGGAAACGTCACAGTAATCACGTATGATTTCACGATTACAATACTGCTTCATCTTCGCTGTCACGTGAGCCGATTCAGCTGATTGTGGACAGACAGACGGAGGAGGAGGGGGCGGAGGAACACAGAAGCTCATTCACCACCTCCTCCACGCTGACAGTGGCTTGTGATTTGGCCTTTTCACATCTGGTCCGCAGCGAGTGACCTTTGCCCCGCGCACAGATCCTTGTTTTGCCGCTGCTCGTCTTCCAAAAAAAGAGAAGAACCCGAGTGGAAGGCGATGATTTGCCAAACAAAACCCTTTTGTGTCAAACTCTCCTCTGCTTTCCCTAAATGTTTTCACGCTGTCGCTGGAGCGGTGACATGAAAATCCCCAGACTGTCTCACTGCCACCACAAAGAGAACTCTCTCTTCTCTTTTTTGGATAAAAACAACGAGGCCAAGTCTTTTTTTTGTTTGTTTTTGTTTTTTTTTATGCCTGTGAAAGGGGAAAAGTGCATATTTTAGTGAGTGCACGACAGGCATTTTTTTCACTTTTTACCTCTCAGTCAATCACTCGGTCTTTGGTGTCTCAGCAGGACGGAGTCACCGGGGTTATTTATGCTGCAGGGAGAGAGAACGACAGAAGAACTTCTAAATTTATACCGTTTGAACCTTATATAGCAGTAAAAAATATGAAGGATTATAAAAACAGTGGCGTTTAACTCCATAAATGTTTTATTGGTCGGCGTTCTCTTCTGTAAAGTGGAAGGAAAGGAAACCGGAGACAACAGCACACAGACACGTCTTGTTATTCTTTTTGTCCACAAACCCAAATGATTCCGTTTTTAATGATTCCTTTTGTTTTATGGAGCAAAGAAACAAAGACACATTTTTAATTTAATTCATTGTTTCCGCTCTAAACTCCACACAGAAAATCTCCATTTCTGGAAACTGAACGCAGCACCGTCTTGCTGTGAGGCACCCGTGCTAAACCACTAATCCACCCATGTAAGAAATCTGATGAAGAACAATCAAAAACGTATGTAACAAAAGACGCATAAGAGTACGTAATAATACTGTGATAATGTGCGGCGTCGCACGCTTTCATTCTCCCTGTTATTCCACTTATATTTATTAGTTATTTTTGTCTTCTCTTCTTCTGTTTGGTCATTGATTCGCTGTGAGAAAAAAAACAAACAACTTTCTAAACATCACGAAAACGAGGATAAGAGATAAGAGAAGACGAGATAACAACTGGACAGAGTGTTTCTTCTGATTGTGTTCTGTATATATTTATATCTAATTGTACGTTCTGGGTTTGCTGGGACTGAGGAAACGATTACGAGTCGCTCAGCGCGTGTTTTCCGCGCCGCGCTGATTGCCCCCGGGGTGACAATGGAACTGTAAAAGCCCAGGGACTGAAATCACACGTTAGACGCCGGGTCAACATAACCTGATGTGAGACATTTTCAGATCAGCTCTCGGTGATGCGTCCAACACCGTTTCCCACGTCCTAACCTTGCTGCAAGGGCGCTCTGCGTATGAAGTGATATACGGGTTTTGCATACATTAGAATATTGAACGCCTGTGGCTGTGGAAGCAGAGAACGCATGATCCGGCTGCTGTATAGGATTATATTTGCATTTGTCCCCTAAAGACTGTCAGGGTGTGTGAGGAGGGAAGAGTTGGGTTGGGTTCTTTCTTGTGTCTCACGGTAAAGCATGCGTACGTTGCGTTACCGTGGTTACGCATCGGGGGTTTCCGAGTCGCACGTCAAAGCACAACGCGCGGTTATTACGGTAATTTCACTAGCGCGCTGCTTCAGGAAGTCAGAGAATCAGAGAAGTATTGTTTTTAGTGGCTCTGTCTGCCTGTCTGTCTGGCTGTTTGTCTGTGCTTCCACACTTGCACTTGCCAATATGACCAACAGAGGCCGCCAGAGGCTTGTTGCATGAATGGGGTGAGGTCTGCCATCTCTGATTGCCTTGTTTGGCCTGTTTTTGGATATTGAGACAAAAACTGTATTTGGATATTTAACATTTAAATGTGGGTTTATCATTTTAAACTGTGAGAGAATGTGAATCATGTGTGGTGTGTGTGTGTGTTGACTGAGTGACAGGCAGGAGAGAGCCCGTGTTAAAGAGTCCTCTCTGATCCTAAGTAGCCTGATAGCTGATAGCGCAGGCGTTATCCGTCTGGAGCTGGAAAGATTGATTGTACAAGAGCTGATAAACAAACACGGCCTTCTGCGGCATCAAGACGACCAAATTAGAAACCGCCGCGGCTGCTGAACTCAACCCCCGACCAAAGGTAACAAAGGTTCAATAGTGTGACGTGGGTTTGTTTACAGTACACAACGCAGATTCTGCCGCTGCCATTTACTGAACGTATAATAATGAAACGGGGGGAAAGAGAGCTGTAAACAGCACAGAGGGAGAGGGCGGCTTCATGGTCAGTGGAGACCGTTTAAGCGAGACGATAAACAAATGACTTGTTTCTTTTTTTTCTGCCCCTGTAATGTTGTTAAAACATAACTGAGGAAAAACAAAGGACATTTTGTGTTTCTGCTGTTCCTGTGAAGTCTGCGGAAACGCCGCGAAACAACGAGACTCCTGCTGGGGAAGCGGAGCCTGAGCCATTTTTACATGGACTGTAACGAGACTGTTCTGGCTCGCTGTGACACAGGAACGTCCACATGCACGGTTTAATCGAGCTGAGGTTATAGTCTGACTAAGGCAGGCAATCGGGCAACTTGCAGAGTCCGAGGACACGTGGCCCCTTGTGGTTGCTGTGTTGCCTAAAGAAAGAAGCCGCCACTACAGTCAACACGTCGTCGACATCCTTCTACTTCCAGGTCAAAGACCGGGGAGGACATTCTGGTGCACGCACAGAACGCCAAGTCCGACTCCGAGTCTGACTAAGCATATACATGCAGGAGTAATCGGACTATGAATCAAATTATCCAGGTCCGTTAGTCTGACTAAGCATATACATGCAGGCGTAATCGGACTATGAATCACATTATCCAGGTACGTTACTCTGACTAAGCATATACATGCAGGAGTAATCGGACTATGAATCACATTATCCAGGTCCGGACTAAGCATATACATGCAGGAGTAATCGGACTATGAATCACATTATCCAGGTACGTTAGTCTGACTAAGCATATACATGCAGGAGTAACCGACTATGAATCACATTATCCAGGCACGTTAGTCTGACTAAGCATATACATGCAGGAGTAATCAGACTATGAATCACATTATCCAGGTACGTTACTCTGACTAAGCATATACATGCAGGAGTAATCGGACTATGAATCACATTATCCAAGTACGATAGTCTGACTAACTTGTTTACATGACATTGAGAAAACCAAATTATTGTCTTAGTCCGACTAAAATCCAACTTTTGATATGAGATCTTATTCAAGATTATTGTATATTGCAAAGACATTAAAACTACAGACGTAAAGCTAACATTGGTTATCAACAAAGCTTTTTTTGGCAGTCGTACCATAAACTGAAATAGTATTAGCGGGATCACTTGCATGATATGAGGCCCTGTTACCAAAAGAAGACCTAAAGAAGATCTGAAACCATGAACTCCTTCATTTTATTCATGACAGGCACGAGAGTCTCCTGCTTTTTATGGTAATGCAAACCCACGACAATCATGTCTGGAATTAACTCCAACAACAATGTCTTCCTCGAGTGGATCTTGAAATAATTTAGCCGCGGCCGTCACACTTCCGTGTTTTCGCCAGCCGTTGCCCGGGACACAAGCGAGTGTTTCCGACCATAATCCCTCGTCTTTTGTCTTTGTAACCTCGAGGCAGCCGCTGCTCCCGTTTGACGGGAAAATACTGTATGCAAGCGCTTCTTTTTTCTTTCTTTCTGCAAACAAACAACAATTTGCTCTTCTGAGGGGCTGCGATGTTATAAATAGGAATAACAGTGTATGAGGCGGAGCTTTCTTTGATCTGTGTGTGCGTATCCTCCACACGTTTCCATCTTCCCTTGACTGCAGCGGCTTTTTATGCTTGAATAACAATTAGAGACATCGCACTCTTCTGGAGGGACATGAATATTAGCGGAAATGTTGATTTTTTCCCTTTCGACGGAGCGCACACGGACGTGCCGAACGTTTTCTCAGGTTTTGCTTGACTTGTTACCGGGCGGGACTCCGGACCCCGACTTCTGCTTCATATCACAAGTATTAAAAGGGGCCAGTTTGTAACTCTTGGGATGGGGACGTCTCTTTTGTTAGCGCGTGTGTGCGTCATTCCTCCCTGTGTTATCCATCCGTCCCTGGTGAACTCTGTGCACCATTAAAGGAACGGCAGGACTGCGGCCATTAGTGTAACAAGATCAGACCATTGAGAACCCCCCCACACACACACACACACACACAGAGGGAGCACATGACGTCGACTCATTCCCTTTGTTTTGTGTGCAGCAGTGAAATGGACCTCACTTTGGATCTCACTGCAGCTCACTTGATTTTTCAGGCAGGAAGTGAAACAAAGACTGGGTTCAGCGAGAGCAGAAAGTCCTGTTTACACACACACACATGGCCCTGAATCCTGATCCCGCAGGGGTAACCAATCCTGGAAGTCCTCTTTCTTTTTCCCTTCTCTTGTTCTGCAGCGCTCACAGCCGGCCACATCTCTTCCAGTTAAGCTATAATTATCAGCAAACTGACGCAGATTTACTGGAGGAGGGAGCGAGTGGGAGATACGGCAGCGAGAGACGCAAACAATGGCAAAAAAGAAAATGATAGGCTTTATATTATTGAGGTCACACGATGGAGGCAAATAGAGCCTGGACCGGTGGTTGTTGGCTGTGTGACTCGCCCGTGCTTACAGCTAAACCAGACCAGAGAGTTCAGACAGAAGAACAGTGTTTTCACTCTCACGTGACAGTGAGAGGCTGTAAAAACTTTCATTTGCATGGGAACATTGGCTCAATCTTTGACGTTTCCTGTTTTGTTTCCAGGAAATTATCCACGCTGGCATATCGGACTTCCTCGCCGCTCTCAACGGCGTTTGTTTGAGTGCATCGTTGTATTTTTGAGAGGCACAGTGAGGCCTTTTTTTTGTTATTTTAAAGACACATATACAGCGCTCTCCAAAAGTATTGGAACAGTGAGGCCAATTCCTTTATTTTTTCTATTCTGTTCTAGACTGCATTTAGACGTGGAACCGACAACAGACGTCCAACAGGTTGAAACCAAGGAAATCATCAGCAGAAATGACAGAAAGACCCTAAAACAACTGATGGAGAACCAATTCTATAGGAGCTGCAGCTTGCTTCTGGCGTCCCGTTACGTTGAAAGTGAGTGGTTGACACCTGGTGGCGCAAGAGAGTCATAAGTAACCACTTGCAGAAGGAGAAACGAAAAATTGAAAACACATGCAAGTCCCAAAAACACCAGCATGAGATCCTCCGGGTCTGCAGGGGGCGCTCTCTGACAACTTGCATGTAAATACTCCGGACATTTAAAACCAGTCGGACGAGACGACGCCTCTGTCACTCGTCCAATCACAGCACGCGTTCTTCTTAATCGCCTGTGTCCGTCGTGTGAAGCGCCACACCCACCCTGCTCATAAACACACACACACACACACGTGAAGATGTTGTTGTTCTACCGTGGCCCCTCCCTGCTCTCCTATCAGCAGGTATTTCTGGATCCTCATTGGTCACCACCCTCTGCAGGGTTAAGTGACCCCCCACCCCCACAGTCACTAAACATCAACGTCTGACGAAACGACTCGCGGCTTCAGGAGCTCATACTTTCACTGTTATTTCAACGATCCAAAGTTCGGGGCGTACCATGTACCATGAGGTGTAGGTTGCAGGTTGAACACACACAGGGCACCTGCGTCCTTTTTATGGAAGCAAACACAACACCGCAGACAGTCAGACGTTTGTGCAGCATGGCCAAACTTTGAAGTAGCGTCACCTACGATGTATATACACACACACACACACACACGTGCACTCTGTTTGCTCAGTCTGACTCTTTAACACCAAAAGAGGTCTGAAACATGTTTTTCACAAAGAAAAAACTATGGAAGCCCATTTACGCCAAAAAAAAAAGAGGTCAAACTTAGTCTCGATAATAAAAATATACTCAATTTTGACTTTTTATCTCATAATTATGACATTTTATCTCATAATTATGACTTTTTACCTCCATAATTTCAACTCTCTATATAAATTCAGACCATAATACCAACTCTTCTTCTTCTGATTGTTATTTGGTAGTAACAAAAGTTGCTAGAAATCTAAATAACAAAGTCAAGTAGAGTATATAATATATAAAGGTACAGTTTCACCACATGAGAAGAGTATTAAAGCGTCTTATAGCCACGCACGCTGTTATTTCCAACACCTAATATGATCATTTGATATTGTACCTCCACCCATGTGACATACGGTGAAAGGATTAGAAGATAATAACAGCCTGTGTCGTTCTGAGGAGACGGGCAGCGACACAATGGGAGGAAATCCTTGCAGCGGCGTTCTGATCAGCTGGAGTCATGTTCTCTGAAAGCCCTCATTCACTGCCTCGGTTCGTGCAGTGTGAATTACGTCGCCTTAATATCAAGTATAAGTATAAATTCAGAAAAAAAACAAGCGGATAAACACGGTCGCTATGGGACAAAAGTGGAAAATCACATTTACAGCATTACATAAGACGCTCTCTACTATGAGCTCCTTTGTGCTGTTTTATATAACTTTCTGACCCACGTCACAGTATATATATGTATATATATATCACATATCACATCTGTAATAACTCATCTGGTTGGAACAGTAACCACCACCTCACTCTATATCAACTCAAACTCAGCTTTCTGAGCTCTGCTCTTCTTAAGCTCTGTCAGGCTCCGCCTCCTGCTCCGCCCACACGCAATCAGTCCACCTGCGGCGGGAGCAGCGCACCTGCACCCAATCTCGTCGTCAAGCGTCTACTTATTCCCTGGCTCTCCGGCCGCTCGTCGCCACACGGTCACAGACCTCGGTGTGTGGTGAACGTCTCGGTGGCCCACCAGGAGATAATCTGGGTTCCCCTGGTGTTTAGCTTTTTTGTGCTTATGTTCGGAACTCCCATCTGTTCAACTCCAAGTGCTGTGCATTTAGTGTGAGAAGAAATCCCAGTTTTTCCCCAGGCCTCATTGTCTCTGGAAACAGCCCTGCTGCTTAGCATCTATCTAACAGAAAGTTGGTGGTTTATGGGGGAACTCATACTTATATTGTTTCCACATGTACAAAAGAAGATGTGTTTTTTGATGTAGGTCCAACCGAGGCCCCCCCCGAAGCGTCTGAAAACACCCCTGCTGACTTCAGTTTCAACTAAAAATAAGTCTTTGCTCATCACACTCAGTCTAGTTAACCCTTTCAACTCATCCAGTTGGGCAAGATGTGTGTGTATTCCAAGTTGGGGCCCCCCAAAAAAACACCCCTGCCTGGACCCTGGACCATTGTTTCCACTCGGTCCATTATTTGTTTTGGTCCTCCTCAAAGCCTGTGAAAGGTTTTCATGGCTCACCTGGTTCCAGGCAGAGCAGATGGTGGATGGAGGGTGCCCCCCCCCTCCCCCCCCCAGAAGTGATCAGAACCACATTAAACCTCCTGACCCTGAGCTCCGAGTGAAAGAAAAAGTCTTGAGTGACGGCGATGAATGGAACCTTTTGTTTCACACACACATAAGGACTGCGTGCGTGCGTGCGTGTGTGCGTGTGTGTGTGTGTGTGTGTGTGTGTGTGTTGCACAGGCCCTTGTTGGCCATTTGTAAGGTTTTTAGAACTTGGTTTTCGGTTTTCATGTGGAGGATAAACCAGTAGATGGATTGTGTAAAAAAAAACACAGAAGACGTTCAGCATGGCGACAAATATCGATCCGAACCGCTCGGGATATCGATTCGGGGGGGCCCGCCATCTCGCGGCGTTTTGTCTGTCTGTGCTGACATCAGCAGGACGTTCTCACAGACCTACAGTCGTGTAAACACAGCTGTGTGCGAGTGTGTTGCAGAGGCAGTTGTAAGACTGGAGGCAGAAAACAAGGGCAGTGAGGTCAGAGCTTAAACTGGAGGAGCGCGGGGGGGGGGCGGGAGAGAACCTGAAAGAAAAGTAGTTTAAAAGGCTTAAAATGTGCAGAGCTGGAGGTAAACATGAGGGGCTGGGCCCAGTTTGGTGTCCAGTATCAGATAAGAGACGGAGACTGAGGGAGTGGTTTCACGCTCCGAACACTAACAGCACCAAACCGGTCACTTTAACGACAGCTTCAACGCAAAACTGACAACAACAGCATCTGTGTTTTTAAAAGGTCCGCTGTGAGATAATGTGTGATGTCGGGGAACTACGGTGGCCTCCGCGCGCCAAGAAGGACGCAGTCGTTCTTTGTTTGCGTCCTCAATGCTAGACGGTGTGCACGTGTTTGGTACATACATTTGGATTCTTAGGGTCGTTAGAGAGCTGCTTAACAGCAAACCGTGACACTGAATGAGTTCAAAGCTGTTTTATGTGGTTTTAATCGTATCCGCTTGTTGTTTTTAGGGATATTTAGATCTCAAACCTGGTTAAATAAATAAGAATAAAGATAAATCTGACAGCTATCATGTCATGGCCCTCGTGTACGAGCCAAAAATAAACATATTTAATGGGTTTGTTAAGTTAAAAGTACTTAACAAAGGTTTTTTTTTTTTTGGTTCATTTGCTCTATGAGGTGAGAGTGGCTCAGCGGTTTGACCCCCGGCTTCCTTTATTTAAAGACACAATATGTAACATTTCCGCAGGGTTCATTTGAAACTCATTTTGGATCTACTGTAGACGAGGAGCCCTTTTTGCTTAAAGCAAACAAAGACAAAGAGACAGTCTCTCATACACCGACCGGCCCTGATGCAAATGTTCTTGAGCAAGGCAGCAAGCGCCACCTGCTGGCGTCAGTGGAGCATTACATGTGGACAGTGAATGAATCCCTGGGTCAAGGAGAGTTTGTTGTGACGCTCATTTTGGAGCAGAAGCTTCAGAAGCATGGGAGTGAATTGGTCAGATGGGGGTTAAAGGGCAGAGGTCAGAGGCCGCGCCGAGGCAACTGGGAATGAAAAGGCTGAGCGCTCCGGATTTTCCTTCTTTTGACAAGCGAGCACCTTTTGTGTGGAGGACAGATTTATTTTGGGAAGCTTGCAGAGAGAGAGAGAGAGAGAGAGAGAAGCAATACTGCACTTGTTTTTATTTGTCTTATCAGGACAAGTAAAAATGGAAGTTTATGGGAAAATGAGCCTAATTCACTTGATTTATCACGAGATAAACGTTTTTTTTCCTCAAAGGGTAATTGCCTCAGTTGCTGGTCGTACGTCAACGGCTCGTGATATAAATGAAGTTTGTCCATTTACAGGAAAACAAGACGATAAATGAGTGGACGGCAGTGTGATTGACAGGTGTGGCCGTCCAATTAGTCTGAACGCACAAGGCTCTTCATGAAGAGTCCTGTGTACCTAATAAAGTGGCCCTAACACACATACACAGCAAGGCCAGAACACTGTCATTATGTTCCATGTTGTGTGTCAACAGCAGCACAACGAACCACTGGACACACACAGGGGGACTTATGAGACGCGGGCGCCCCCTGCTGGTCAGTTTAGAACACATTTAGTTGGGCATGACGTCATGCACTGAAGTGAGAGAATACACACGTATACTGATCATTATGAGGACGTCACACATGGAATGAGAAGCGCGTGCGACAGTCACATTTTCTTTATTGAACAGTGACACAGTGCATATTACACACACGCACGCGCGCACACACACACACACACTGCTGTTAGAAGGACAGAAAGAAAGGTTACAAAAATCATTTGACAGTATATTCTAAACTCTTTTCTTTCTAAATGATTTTACAATCACAAAGGCACTTATTCTCCTCTACATGTTTCTGTATTTATGTAAAAGACGCAGTAACGTGTGGCGTCGCGTTTGGTAATCGATAGTGATTGATAGTCCCGCGTTGACATTCACGCTCATGTCTGGGGGAGTTGGGATTAAACGAGCTGAACATCTGACAGTGAGACAAACTAGTGCAGAACAGAAGAAAATGGAATGACCCCCCCCACACACACACACACATGCACACATTATAAATAGATCACATAGATACAGGACTGTGCAAAGGTCTTAGGCGATAATGATCACACACGGTGCTGGATATAAAATCTTCAAATCTGGGACTGACGAGTCGACATGAGGTAAAGTGACTGAACGCTTGCTAACGTGTTTTAACAGAAGACCAAAAGATGGCAGACTTGGAACGACATTAGAAACAACACTCTAAGACTTTCTCCACAGTAACTGTATCTATATAACCAACAGCATCAGTTATATTTATTATTATTATTATTATTATTATTATTATTACTACAGCATCGTTTCACACATATGTACATTATATTTCACAGTGATTTTGGTGCATTTGATTAAGACATGCCACTCACCCTCAGAAAAACAAGAAAAGTCAGCAGTGCAATAAAATGCGACATGCTCTAAAGCTACTTAATGTCAGAGTGTTCATTAAAGTCCCTTCTATTCAGTGCGCTCTACCTTACTGCCTGATATTACTGAGTCCAATGGCCCTGGTCCACTATGGTCCCGGCTCGGCACAGCACGGCACGGTTTAGGTTGGTTTTCCACAAAGCACTGACTCGACGTGGGCGGAGTCATGAATTTTACACGCGACATAGTGACTTGTGAAGCAGCTGTTTTCAGTGTAATTAAGTTTAAAACTGTCTTCCTTCCATGACCGGAGCGCAGTCACTGGACTGAGACACGCCACACTCCTCTGTTAAATATTTAAGATTTAAGACGTTTACGTCACGTTTTGAAGGATTGTTAAGTCTTTGGAAGTGAGCGACAGTTCGGCATTGTTCGGTAACGCCTCTTCCTGCGACGGCCAGGTACTACGCTAGTGGGAACGCGACTTAACCGTGCCGTGCCGCGGTGAGGCGGTGGATACGCGTCTTTGGCTTAGTTCAGATTACCAGCCACAAAATTCATCCCATTCCACATTAATGTCCACAGGCATTGTGAAACCTGAACGCTGTTTGATTGAGATTGAGCTTCATGCTGTCCGCACGGCCCTGGGGAGAAAAAAAAAAACCTTCAGAAAGTTCAGAGGTCAGGGGGAAGGAGGGAGGCTGATGTTACATTTCAATAAAACCCTTTGAGCAAGAGACCCTTTCACAGCCCAAAGACATAATCTGCTTTCAGACATGCACTGACGTCCACGCATGACTTTAGAAATGGCGTCAGCAGCAGCGGCGGTGGCGTGGTAGTGAAAAACCAGTTGTTTTGTTGTGAGAACGCAGCAGCAGCAGCAGCAGCAGCAGCAGCAGCAGCAGATCCCGCTCTCCGTCGCCCGCGCTGCACCACCTCTCGCCCCCCCCCCGGACGTGAAACGCGCTCCTCGTTCGGACCCAGTTCTGCAGTCCCAGTCTGAAAACAGCTAAAGACGAAAAAAAAAAAAAAAAGAAAAAGACGAAGAAGAAAAGTCTCGTGTGCACACGAGGAATGTCAGGAGGACAGAGGGTGGGCGGCGGCAAACAGGGGCGGTGCCGCTTCCTTCCATCACATCTCGTATTTTTGGGGGATGCAGCCTTCCATCTCAAGCACCTCGGGCCATCCGTCAAACTTGTTGCTGTCCGGGTTGTTCTTAATATACTGGAGAGGGAGGAAACGACACAATCACACACTCGACAAGACATTCCACACACGACACAATATTGTTTTACACCCGCCGAACAGGTTTGACGCGAATTCAAGACCAATTTAAGAGAAACTTGTCTTTCAGGAGGTTTAAGAGTGTTTCCATAGACGGACAATTATCCTTTATCTCACTGTTAGAGCTGAAAATTGCTCTCTCTCTGTGTACACAGGTCTACTTCTGTCCAAACCACACGGCCGCACTTTCTAAGAAAGGCCAGAGCAGAGCAGAGGAAGGCACCAGACGTCTTCTCTGGAGCGACAGGAAGGGACTGGGAAGGCCTTCCTTCCTGCTGCTGTGAGACTTCACAACAACAACCGGCAGTGCTCCCTGCAGACACTAGAATACTCAATTCATCCTTCATCCACTGTCACAATTCTATGCTCCACCTGTGTGTATATATCATTTCTGTGACTATCTCTCTGCTGCTGTAATACGGGGGATTTTCCCCCAATGTGGGACAATAACGGTGCATCGTATCATATCGTCTTACAGCGAAGATAAAGTGGCAAACATATCAAACCTCTTGTGTTACCTGCTCAAAAGGACTCTTGGTTTTGATGCCTTTCCCTCCCACAAAGATCCAGTTATCCCTGAAGCCCATGCTGCTGATCACCGAGCTGCCCAGCTCAGCAATGAGCGTCCTGGCTTCGTCGTTGAGCCTACGGGAGCAAAGACGCCGAAATTATTTCAACTCATCATCATCATCATCAACGCGTGTCACGGGAGCGGCGGGCTCACTTTGTGGCAGCGTCGTCGAACGAAGCCATCATCACGATCGTCCCTTCTTTGATGTCCTTCAGGAATTTAACGAAGGGGGCCACATCTGCACACGGGTCGCACCTGGTTAACACGATACACGCGTGTGTGTGTGCGTGTGTGTGTGTAACGACATGTACTCACCTCCTGCCCACATATCAAAAAACGCTGTGTTTGTGGTTTGCCCCGTTTTGCCTGCGTATGGAAAACAAACGTTCATGTTTCACGGACGGACTGTTGCTCACAGCAGTTACTGAGCGAGAAAAAAAGAAACGTGTGCACGCCGCGACGAGGTTACCGTCGACCAGAGCGATGTTTATCCCTCTCCCCACGTTGTTCTTCACGCCGCTCATGACTCTGCGGAAGAATGACAGAGGTCAGCGTCAACATCATGGTCCTGGAGGGCACACCTTTGAATTTACACACCCGGGTCTCATCATTTATAAGCACACTATGTGCATTTATGACACCGACTTGTCACTTGACTCACATCTTGTCCTCCAGGCACATTCTGGGCCCCACCACGCTGGCTGCTCCGCTCACGATCTTGAAGGCAAAGTGTGCGTTCGGACACGACTTCAACAGGCCGCACTTGTGTCTGACTGGCTTTGCTGGGGAGAATTTCAAGAATCCCGCTCAGAATTTGCATAATTCCGTGACAAAGACATCACATCACATCACAAACAGGTCACACAAGCGGGTGCAAACACCTGGAACAGGAAAGTGCAGGTAAAACGGGTTTTTTGACATGAAAGCACAAGAAGCGTCAAGCTGTGAAGCGATACGGGTGATTCGATTGTGGCATTTCAACGGGTGCAGAGATTTAAAATAAAAAAAAAAACACACAAAAAAACACTTAATAAGGAGGAATATTGGCATTCAAGCAGACAGCAAAGACACAGAGAAACAGAGATAAAAGGGAAATCACTTACTGACTAAGTTCCCCGTCACAGACTTTGCTGAAAAGCAAATATTTCATATGTTTAAGACCCCGTTAAGACATTTAAGACATTCCAGGTGCAATCGGAGGACGCATGTGAGCTCAGCTCAGCTGACGCCCTCTGATCCGCAGTTTGTCTGTTTGTTCTTTACACTAATTACTACTTTTATTTGTAGCCGTCACTAACACTACTCGTCTCTTATCGCTCACGACGTCACGGGTGACGCAACCAGGATGCAGTTTATTGCTAGGTGTGAACGGTCGCACCAGGACATTTTTTTCCGATCCACTAATAAACGTGAGGCAGCGCTGCTGTGTGTTTGGCTAACGTTTCCTGCGGCTCCAGGAACGGCGACCTCTTCTGGACAAGCCTCCAAGCTGGCTTAAGATCGCCGTGGTGGAACGTGCAGCTACTTCTGATAACTTCTACAATCTCCAGTGCGATGCATAGTTTAAATATCAGCATCCTGTGTGTGTGTGTGTAGTCAACAACTTAGTTTCACGCCCCAGTGTAAACATTGCTCTGTGAAGCAATGTGTGGTTTTTGGGGGGGTTTCTGCATGCCAAAAATAAACCCAGTTCTCAGTAGTCGAGTGCATGGTAATTTACAGCTGCATTTCCTGGACCTCTAGTTCTGTAAAATATAGAAAAACCGTGCCAGTTCATACACAAACGCTCTGTCAATTATCGCTGATTCATTGTAAAAAAAAAAAAAGGTCCGGGTCCGTAAAGGGTGGGACCCGGGTCCGGATCCAGACTTTAAGTGACCTGGATCGTAAAGTTCATGCACTAAATAATCCCAGGAACATTAGTCAAGCAGCAGCAGCAGCCGCATAAATCAATCCAAACAAGGGTTGTTGTCACAGGACTTTCACTACAGTCGGTTCTATTTGTTTAAAGCTCTGTTGCCTTTCTTCTGTGTGGATAATCAGAGCAATTAACAAAACCCTGCTGGCAACTCAACATGAGTATATGCCTGAGTGATCTACCAACACCCACGTCCCCGCTGCTTCTCGGCTGCAAGACGCGTTTATCCTGTCGGGCTGTTGAACGTCCAGGGTTTGTTTGCAGTGCAGGAAACATCCAGAGGGAAGATGAGACTCCAAACACTGCTCTATTACTGCGTTACCATTACTGGAAACACACGTGCCCCGGGATGACGGCAGGAGAGTGAATACGTGTCATTTACAACTCATTCCCGGCTACTTCCTACAGTGTCAAGAGTAGAGATGAGGTCACTCACACATCATGTTGCCCAGTTTAAAGTCCATGTTGATCTCCAGCAGTTGGAATGTCAAAAACACAGCCAGGAAGAACGCAGTGACGAGCGCTACCAACTTCAAAATACCTGGAAGAGAAGTAAGCACACAGAAAAGATTAAGAGTCTAAATGTTTTGTACATTAAATATAATATATATATATATATCTGGACTTTCCCTGTCATCACACACTGATGTGTGTTGTAGGAGATCCACTCACCAGCGGTCCGGATCATCTTAGCACGCGTCCAGCCTCTTTTTCCCACAAAAAACTACCTGTGGCAACGAAACAATCGCACAATCAGCTCAATCCAGAGGTTTTTATGGGGTTTACATGTGGAAGTTGAATGTACGTGATGTTTGTTAAGGTGTATAGACCTGAAAAAGATGGTATAATAAACGATCAATTAAGTACTTTGAGAAGGGCCTTGCTTTACAGCGGCCGTCATTTTTGACCCACACAGACAAGAGTTAGACGTCCAATAACACAGCTCCTATTACACGTTTATAGACACATTGCAGATGCAGCCTCTTCAGAACTTGTTTGTGCCTTTGCCTGGCACTTTCTTCATGTAACGCGTGTTATTTAAAACACGGCGCATGAATGTCATGTAAAAGCCTCTTGTTCGACAAGCTGTATCCTAGTGATGGCAGAGTGACACTGAAGCTTTGACATGCGCTTCACACCCCTGAAGCAGGTTTGGGTGGACTGAATGAATCACCTCACTGGTTCGCGGACTGTTTGGGGAGTGTAGTGAGCAAAGAAAGATACTGGTTCAGTGGTTCACAGAAGCTTCATTTGCCCATCACCACGTACGCTCGATTTACCCCCCCATCCTTTAGGCACCATCAGAGGAGGAGAACATCAGCAGCTGAAGAAACCAACTGACACACCTGACCTGAAATATGAAACCACTGTTTAATCTGAAAATGATTAACCAACACGGCACGGCCAGGCCCCTTCCTGACACTGGATCTCTACAAATCTGAAAACAATGTGATTAACTTGGACTTGTATACATATATATATATATACACACACACACTTTTGACTGAAATGCTGGTTATCTTCAAGCAGAGAGATAAGTCCACTTTTGTCTCTGGAGACCAGGCAGATCCAATTACACCGTTCCACTCCAGCTTTGTGAAAGCTGCCTTGTATTAGAGGAAAAGTGAATTTCTTTCCCCTGTTTCCAATGTGCATTTCATAGCAGATTTGTGTTTGAGGCCCACAAGTGTACAGGCCCAATGTTTACCTCTAATATTAAGAGGGGAGTCTCCCACTTCCAACAAGTTAGGCTGGGACAGTTGTTGGAGAAGCACTTTGCCTGCACCCTGTCCATTTTCAGCAGCTGTCCCCCAGACAGGAAACGTATATATTTCATCGTGAACCCTTTCGTTGTCTGCCAAATCGCTGAAATGCTGAGTTTAATGCGTTTTCCGTTATCTTTCAATCGCCGTCACAGCAGCTGGGTAACGTTTCCTCCGTGTCATGACGTCGGTTGCTAACCGCAGAGACGGGGACGCAATTTACACACGTCTGTCTCCGCGCCAGTGTTTATTTCGCGCTGAATTACTTCCACGCAGAGTCGTGTTTGTCCGCGGACGGTGATGTTAGCTTGGAAGCTAACTTTTAAAGCCGTTCGTGTGTGTAGCTCGCGCTCTCCTCCGGGTTTCTTCTTCTTCTTCTTTTTTCTTTTTTTTTCAACAACACTGAAACAACTTGTTTATGTTGTCATGACAAATAAATGAATAAATCCATAACTCACCGCTGGATCACCGCCAGGTGTGTGCGAACCTGAGTGACTGTGGGGAGACCTGGCTCACTGTGTCCGTCCCGATATCCCTGTGGTACAGTCTGTTGTAGTGTGGGAGCGATGACAGCTCGGCTGGGTGGACACGGCGAGATGCGCCACTCTGTCGAAGAAACCGAAGACTAACGCGAGGTCGGAGCACTTCTCCGCCCCGCCCCAATCTCAGATTCCCACAGGGCAGCTATTCCTCTTCCTTGTCGTAATATATACAGTAATAAATAAATATATATATAAAATCACATTATTACTGTATTGTGATTGTAATTGTGTATTATTATGAGACATTGTACATTTTGTCTTCCATTCTTTTGATATGTCACGTAGTACGACATCGTGTCAGTGCAGGATCTTTACAGAAACTGAAACTACCTGCTTTCTTCTTTTTCTGCCCACTTTGACACAGACGGGACACTTTTCAGCGAAACCAGCGCCATCTAATGGACGGACACTCACACTGGCGTAGTTTTGCAATCATTTATTTTTCACAAATGCAAATGTGAAGTAAGGATTGTTTTCACATTGAACATACATAAACGTGTGGTTTAAAAAAAACAAAACTGTACATGTTAAAAAGCAAGCAAAGCAATGAAATGAAGAAAGCTCAATAAATTAAGACATTAACAATTTCCAGAAGGATGATCTGGTCCAAATATGAAGGATTAATCCTGACAGAATACAGCACAGCTGGACAATCTCATATCCGTTGTCGTGTGTCATTCAATAAGGTCCTGTCCAAAAAAATACTAAAATAAATTAGATGACATGCTAAAAAAAAAACAAACAACACATTTTCAGCCTGCGACAATAACATCAAAGAGTAACATTTATGTGATCGTGACAGCGCTCACGTCGTCTGAGTCGTGTTGGCAGGCGGCGCCGTTGCTGCTCGTGCCGTTTTCGCGTTCGTTGTCGCAGTTGTTGTCCTCCTGGATCTGGAGGTTGGAGAAACGGTACACTGGTGACCTGTAGACCAAATCAGAAAACCACAATTAAATAAATAAAGGTCTACGCAGTACGCGCAGCTCAAGGATGTGTGCACAAAACACAAGGGCGCGTGTGTGTGCGTGTGTGTGTGTGCGAGTACTCGAGACTAGTTTTTGAAGGTCTCGGTCATGTGACAGGTTCGACTATTGTACCTAAAAAATCCACATGCTTTGTATACAGTATAAATAATTAAGAGTTGAAATACACAGTTACACATCAAATATACACAATATTGGCTTATCTGCTGATGCACACACACACATACTAATACTACAAACTCCTACGTGCTACGTGTGCTACGTTCAGGAGGCAAAACAATATGTTTAGCAACCTGAAGCCAACGTGTTCTGCTTATTTTCCTGATTGAAACCAGCAAACATAACAAACTAACATAGTTGACAACGTACTTTCCAGTAGGTAGTGAGCGAGTGTGTCCAAACCCTTTTTAACTGCTAACTGGCTAGTGTTAGCCGGCGAGGCTAGCTCCGTATCGATTCGGCGGCGATTTAACAGCCGCCAGTGGTCCCTTCAGACCTTTTTTTTTAAAAAAAACACCAAAGGTTGCATACAAATACACTGTTTTATCATCATTTTATTTTCATTGTCACACATTACAATTTTTAAATGGCAATGTCACCAAATCTAAGCTACAAAATGAGCCTCTCTATCACATCTGGAGTCAGATAACGTGATAGCATAGCCGTCCCGCGCCATAGATAATAGATTATAAAACCGAAGCTGCGGGCCGATCAAAATCTGACGGATTTTTGGTAACATGATGTCGGCAAAAGAGAAAAAGTGGTGCGTTTTTTTGGCGCCATACCTGAAGAACACAGGCAACGCCCTTGTATTGACCTTGACCGCATGTGTGTGTCACGCTCACCTGTTTCTATAAACCACTCCCCTGACGGCGAGCAGAGCGGAGACGACAGCGACCAGGACGACGGCTCCCGCCCCTGCACACACCAGGATCAGCACCAGCCTCTCTCGCTGCACATGCACGACGTGCAACAACTAGGTGTCATTTACTTGAAAACATGAACACGAACACAGAGATAAAAGCAACAGAATGGACTCTACCGGTGTGTCAAAGACTGTTTCCGGAGACGTGGACAACGTGGGCGAACCAGGAGTGGGTTTAACGCCACACGGCCTGATGACGGTCTGAACTGCGAGCTGAGGCGTGAAGCCACCCTCGCACTTATCGCTCGGGACCTTGCGATACCTGCAAGCATAATTCAGACGTCTGTGAGCATGTGCACGAGGCTTACTTTTTATGTTTTCCTTTAAACAAAAGAGTGGTTGTTTTTACCCTGCTGTCAGGAGCTCGTCCTCCTCTCCATCCAAACAGATCTCCAGCGTTTTGTTGGCAGAGTTGGGTTGTCTCACACACTCGGAAGTGTTCGGGTGAGGATAGTAACCGTAGTCGCTGTAAGAAAAAAGGATCTGCATGGAAGCCCATTTCCGTCTTGATAATAAAAATATACTCAAAGTTGAAATTATGAGACAAAAAGTCGTAATTATGAGATAAAAAGTCTTAATTATGAGATAAAAAGTCAAAATTATGAGACAAAAAGTCATAATTATGAGATAAAAAGTCATAATTATGAGATAAAAAGTCATAATTATGAGACAAAAAGTCAAAATTATGAAATAAAAGGTCGAAATTATGAGATAAAAAGTCATATTTATGAGATATGACTTTTTGAGTATGAGTAATAACAACACTTTCACTTACTTACTCACGTACTTACCATAAGTAATCATCTCTTGTGCACAGGCAGGGGCTTTGCTTCTTGCTCACCACAAAGCTCTTCCCGTTGCGGCACACAGACTTTTTCTTCAGCCTCCTGTACGTCTCCTTCACGCCCAGGACGCAACCCCTCCTCGCCGAGTCCTTCCCCTCTGACGAATGAGCGAGCCACTCCTCGTAGTCCCGGTCGCTACCTGAGAAAAACAGTTTGAAGAGGGGGGGGAAAAAGGGGAGGAGTTGTTGATGGTTGTGGCTGTAATTTTCATGACATGGAATGAAACTAGCGGGCCACAAAGGGAGTTCAGTCACTTTCTGTCGGCTGCTGCCTTCGTAGCGTATGTAAATGAGAGCCCTGGTTGCGTCTACTATCAACTCTATGCTTGCATGACGTATAATCGCAGCAAAACACAATTTCCAACAGTGTCAAAAACTGACAAAAACAGATAATAAATTCCGTCTTCACCCATCGGCACGGTATTTTAACATGCAGTTATTTGCCAATTATATTCTGGAAAAATGGCTGTGTTTAAGGAAAAACCCATTTAAATGTAAATATTGAGAATTCATCGCTCCAAGACGAACAAGTCACTGGCCTCAGATGTTGCTAAATCACGTCTGGTGCACAGAAGCACACAAACATAGCTGTTTTCTGACAGAATCCCACAAATAAATCAAGCAAAAATTGTTGAAAAGACGCACAGATTTTGTTGGTTTGAGAAATAAGTCTTTATAAAATGGACGAAGATGACGAGCAGCAGGTTAAATGAAGGGTTTTGCAGGCATGTGTTAAAAAACCGGTCTGTGGAATGTATCAGAAATGAAGAGGGGGAGAACGTGTTTAAGGCCTTTTTAGGTTGAGGTAAGTGAAAACCCTGGAGACAAGAACTTCACTTCACAATCCAACCACCAGATGGCAGCATGCGCAGTAAGGGGGCCGACAGTCAGGTGGACTGAATGCAACTCACACTCTCTGGTGATGAGGCTCTGGAAGTCAATAGTCACGGCCACCCACATGGGCTGCCCGTCTTCCTCGGGCCGGAAACCCCAAACGCTGACGTTCAAGGCCTTGGTGCCCGGCTCCGACGCCAGACCAGCGAAGAAGAAGGGCTGCTCCGTGAAGTTATACGACTTCCAGCAGTGGCCCTCGTCCGTGGAGAATCTGGAAACACAAAAAACTTAATAGAATTCTATATTGTTTAACTGTGCCAACTGTGTTTATGACCATCATCTGGATTTATATTGATTGGACGCTCGTTCCCGGGGAAGTCCTGAGGTTCTACCGTAAAACACAAAGCTCTAGTTCTCTGCTCTCCGGTAGCCGTCCATCCATCTTCTACCGCTTTATCCTCCAATCTCAGCTGACCTTGAGGTGAAAGGTGGGGCCCCACCCTGGACAGGTCGCCAGTCCATAGTTTTTGAATTTTCTAGATATCAAAACGGGTCTAGGAGTTCCGGTAATGAGAAGTACGACGCACGACGACATGGATGGTAACAGTGGGGTTGAATGCAATAGTAAAAAAATCCACTTTGTACTTAATAGTCTTGACTTGTCCTTCGTGCTGGGCCTCCACAGCCACAATCAGACCCCCAGAGTCCAGGATGCTGTAGTGGTGAGGGCCCCTCAGTGTCCCCCTCCAGGTATAGCCGCCATCCGAGGACACAAACACGTCGGGGTGCTGCGACGACGACAGGGAATCGCCCACTGTGCCTGAGAAAAAAGGGGAAAATAATCCCGATTTAGTGTCTAATCTTTATTAAGTCTACATTTCCAGCTGACAGCAGAGATACAGGCAAGTAAACGTGGTGAAGTCACCTCACCGTGGGCAATGACCAGACCAACAGCCGTCGGCTCGGTCAGCGCGAGCATGGGTACGATCCTGTTGTTCCGACTGTGTTCTCCGTGTACGTGAAGGTTGCACTGATTTACGAAGCAAACGGGCAACAGTGAGCGACGGTTCACTTGAAATAACGTGAAGTGCAGTCACGTCCCCGTACCTTCTTAGTTTGCTCGCTGCAGTCCACGTTCTCCGGCTTGTTAAGCTGTCGCCACTTCCCTCCTCGGTTGAAGGAAATGACGGAGCGTATGCGGCCGTCTGCAACAAAGAAAACAGAGTCCAAGTCACGATTGTCCTGAACCAAATGAAACATAAAAGACGCTATGACAATAACAACCGTTTAGGGAATTATGGGTACTGAGAGGCGACGCGCCGGTAAATCTGGTCTGGATCACGGCTAACGTACCAAACGCAGACAAAGATACCGTGAATTTCCCAGATATCACAAACGGTCTTAGGAATATTTTTTAAGGTTGTTCTTTAAGGTGGAAACGTAAAGAACCCTACCCGTGTCAAGTTTATTCGTCAGGTAAACTCCTCTCAGTGACGTGACGTTGGTGAAGTCGCTCTTCCTCTGCCCGTCAAACAGGTGGCGCTCCAGCGACTTGGTGAACAAGATCCCGCGGTCGTCGGACGTGTACATGGTCCCAAAGAAGGTGTCTGCAGTTTAAAAATAAATAATAATAATAACATGTACCAGGTAATAACCGTATCTGCCCTACTTTCAGTCTTTTTTACTACCAAATAAAATCAGAAGAAGAAGAAGAGTCGGTATTATGGTCTGTATATAGAGCTTTTCCAGTCTCGATGAGCTGCTTTAACACTAAAGTTTTCACCCATCATTCAAACGCTCCAACATGGGGGTTACGTGTCTTTGCTCAGGACACATACAGACTAGAGCCAGGGATTGGACCCACAACCTTCCAGTTGAAAGACAACTCGCCCTACCACTGAGCCACCATGGCCTTTAGTACATGTTATGTCAGAAAATGACTTTTTGATACTTAAGCACAGTAAATGTCATATACTTTATAAGACTTCATAAGTCGTATTATATAAAAAGTGACTTCAACTGTAAGATACTTCCCTTTTAGGCACTTTTTACAAGATCTTCATCATCGTCTTCACATGAGATGAAGAAAAGTGTTTTTTTATTACGTTATCATAAACCACATTTCCTCCGACTGGTGCAAACAGGATGTGGTAACTTTCTTTTTGTTTTCTGAATATTTCAAAGAAACCGAACAAAGAACTTAAAAAGTGACTTTTCTTTTAACCTTTGAATCCACTCTTCTTTTTTTTTTTTAAACCAAAATAAAGCTTAAAAGGTGATAGAAGTGCCTCGTTTCGGTCGTTTTGTTGGCAAGAGTGAGAACTGAATGATAATATAAACCTGTATGAGCAGCATTTGACGCTTCACCATGAAGACGTTTGTGTGTGTGTGTTCGTTATTGTGTGTGCTTGTGTTACACCCTGATGCCAAGATATGTTTGTCAGCTTTTACAGTGTAACCTAAATCCTCCCCCCTCCCCTCCCTCCAGCCAACAAAAGATAAAACAACAGATCCCACCCCCAATGTTGATCTGTGCAACACACATACACACACTAAAATCGCGACAATAACAACAACAACAAAACAGACGTGACTGAGAAATGTGGGGCCAAGGGAGAAAAAAGGGGGAGAAAACAGAAGAGAGGGAGAGAGACAAAGGGGGCGGGAACAACGTGGACAAACACACTCAGCGTGATGGAACGATTTGTCAGCAACACCAGGAACTTGTGAAACCAGTCTTTGCTCTTCACCGTTGAGCTTTTCCGAAGAAGGGCTGAAAGTGTGTCACCTATCATCATTATAATTATTATTATTATTATTATTATTATTATTGTTATTATTAGTATTATTGTTACTAGGAGAAACAGGTTGTGTGTGTCTGTGTGTGTGTGTGTTACCTCCTGGGTTGTCCACATGCATGAAGAGCATGTCCTCATCCCCGTCCAAGATGGAGTAGAACTGCAAACACACACACACACACACATGAGACAGAGCACATGAGGGTAGAATTGACTACGAAAGAACATGAGGGTAGAATTGACTACGAAATTCAAATAACAACTTTGCGACGACTGCTTAATTCTTATTCCATAAACCCGTGAGATCATGTGTTTGTTTGTGCTGTCAGCAAGATGTGAAGGGTGTGTGTGTGTGTGTTCATATCTTTGTGAGGTCCACAAAAACATCTTTGTGGGGACATTTTGGCTGGGCCTCACGACTTTAGAGGGCTTTTTCAGGGGGGGTTAAGACCTGGTTTAAGGTTAAGGTAAGGCCATTTTGAGGTCTTTGACGTGTCCTCACTAAGGTATAGTACAGGTTTGTGTGTGTGTGTGTGTGTAACTCCATAACAGATCAACTGGGCAGGACAGACCTCAGTTTCTGTGGAAGAAAATATGAACAGCTATGTATGATTTTGGTGTACAAGTCTATCTGATAGAAGATAAAAAAGGGATTTGTCACCTGCTCAGTAGAAGCAGAAGGCAGCAGTGCTCGACTGAAGGTGTCTCCTTGGTCTGACGAGAAGTACATGACGCGCGGAGATCTCTGCGAACGGAACAATAGCAATAACAAGAGCGTGTCATCGTTTCTAAATGTGTCAGTTGTCGTTCATACCGAGTCTTCCATCACGGAGAAGAAGAGGAAGGCGCCGATGTAGCCGAAACTGAAGACGTCCTCGTGGATCACCGTGAAGGTTCTGCCCAGGTCCTTCGTCCTCTTCAGCACCAAGTCTCCCCGCTCGTCCGCCTCCACTACACACATCGACGAGAACAAAGACTTGGTCACAGGGATCGTAGTTCTTCATTGAAAACACAGACCCATCAAGGTCCATTGACATCTAATTGTGAGGCCGTGTATTTCAACAAAAGGGAGGACTCCTGTTCTCACGTAAACCTTTTTACTCCAGAACATTGGGGAACTACGGTGGCCTTCACATCCCAAACAAGTGAGTTGTTTTTCTGTGTTTGCAGAGTAAGCTTCTGCCGTAAAAGCACCTCGGGCTGGTTTGTCCGTTTGGGCCGTTGTAGAAAACGGGATCATGCGACGGTATGCTGCCAGATATCAGAGCAGATCTTGGAACCACGCATAAAGACCACATTGGGAGTGAACTTCTGCCCCCCCACCGAGTGGTGGAGTATTAAGCCCCCTCTCACCAAGCAGAAAAAACATTTCGGCAACAGAAGAAGTCGTCGCCAAGGGTTAGTCATCCGAGCCTCAACCTGGTGACCCACAAACCGGCTGACACCCCAACTTCCCCCCCTTCCGAGCCTTTCATCTGCAAACTACAGCAGAGGGAGCTGTAGCATCGTTCTCCTCTTCTTTGGTCGGAATGCGTCCTATTCCCGTGCGTCCAGACCTGTGCCGCCACCCGGTGGTGACGTGGCATACTGCAGGACCCTGACGCAGAAGTATACCAGGGTCTCTAAGGAGAATCCAGTGAGAATGGAACCATTCCGGCTTCTATTCAGCTTGTTTTCGATCACCTGAGCACTGAGACAGTAGCTACTGCCATTTATCGTTTTGTGGCAATTTTATTGCTTTATGCTTCCTTCTGAACAGGCGCAATAAAGAGCCGCTATTGTATCATTGTATAGTTGTATTGTTGTAATTCCTACCTGCGTCTACTCGACTACAGCTGAAGAACAAGTTGACACCAGCTCCCCTGATGGAAAGAAGACGTTTAAAACGTTTGTGAAAGTGCTACAGATATGTGTATTACTGTGTGAGAACATAAACAGTATACGTGTGTGTGATATTATCCCAGTGACACACACACAGAGGGATTGATTTCCTGTTCACTCTCACCACGAGAAGGAATGCACTCCATCATGCACTTTTGTCCATTTGGCACCAAAGTCCAGCGAGAGCCACAGGCCGCCCTGCAACGTCGCACATGTTTACCTTCAAGGGCGTGGGTTTGACACACAAAGAAAGGAAGAAAGAATGTGCGACTCACATCGATGCTCAGTGCCACGAGGTAGTCGTGGTTAAGGAAGTGGTAGGTGATTGGCTGTGCCAGGTGGAAAGGCAGCCGGGTGAACTTGAAGGTCGCGCCGGCGTCCGTGGAGGTGAAGATGATCCCGCCGGGGTTGTCCAGCACTGGAGTGTCGGCCGTCAGGATCACCTGCGTGGAGGGACGTGGAAACGGAACAGAGAACTTACATATAGCGCCTTTTAAAAGTTGCACTTCTGTGTGCGGTGGGTAGCGTCGGGTTTATTGGCAGAACATGAATAATACTCCTGACATAAGTGTGTGTTTTAAAGAGACAAACATTCCTGGTGTGCGAAGGCCACCGTAGTTCCCTGACACACAATATGTCTTCGGTCTTTTGTGAAGCAATAACACACACACACACCATGTGAACGTACCATTTACTTCATACAAAGAACTCAGAAAGAAAGAAAGAAAGAAAGGGTGCAAGAACTTGTCCGGATTTGCCCAAACTAACACGGAGGTGAACTCACAGAGCTTCCCGGGCCGACGCTGACTCCAAACTCCTCCTTTACGAAGGTGTTGTTGATGCGACTGGAAATGTCATGGAACGACTTTCCGTAGTCCGTGCTGTCGAGAGAGTAAGAGAGAGAGAGAGAGAAAGGGAGTCTAGTATGAAGTCAAGGTCGGCACTGAGCGGCTTCGACAAACACGTGGACGGACGGACGCAGACTCACCTCCTGTAAAGTCGAGACGAGCCACCGTCCAGAAAAGAGTCGAGAGGAGAACTGATGGTGGAAAGCACCAGGACCACCTGAGAAATCGAGTTCAAAACTGACATGAGAGTCCACTCTATAGAAAGACAGCTTATTAAATATGACGGTGACAGGTTTATACCTTCCATGCTTAATATCATAACAGAAATACTCACTCCTGTGCCACCGCCCACCCATGTGAGGATCACATAGGAGCCATCGTCACCATTGAAGCCTGTCTGGAAGAGCAAGGCGAGGGAAAACCTGCATGACTTAAAACGCTTATTTACACCCTTTTTTTAATTAGCTAAACAAACCATGTTTAGCGCTTGATTTCCATGCCAACAAAGTCTTTATCTGCTGACAGTGAATGCAACTTGAAGTGCTAACAAGTGGTAAGTCAGTTCATTCAGTATGTGGATATTGAACATGGCTTTTTTTCCCTTTTCACCAAACACTTCCCAGATCAACGTCTGTCTCACACACACACACACACACACTTTTTAGACACACCTCACCTCGTGCGTATTGTCATCCAGAACTCTGTGTTCTGCTGGGGTGAGTGTGAGCCTGCAGGAGGTGAAGGGAGGACCGTGAGAAATAAGCCTGGACGCGCCTGATGACGATGATGATGATGATGATGTTTGGCTGTTGGTGTCTCTTCTGGGGCGTGTGCGCACTTGGCCCCGGCTCTCAGCCTGCTGCTGAGTCCGGTGGAAAGTCACTGTCCTCCCCCCGCGGCGCCTGGCTTCTCCAGCGGCCACAAGACAGACGCACACGACACCGAGGACCACCAGTCTCCAGATCATGTCCGATTTGTTGAGTTCCACCGACTCTGACTCACTTTGGTTCCTTTGCGCTCTGAAGTCGAGTAGGGGTGGGAAGTGTTTGCACGGGTCATTAACATAAAGGGAAAAAGTGCTGAGTGAAGTGAGTCTTCAGCCAGCAGCAGGTGTTTCTGCCCGCATCCAAGTGTCCTGAGCCGCGGGGAGAGAAGTCACATTTGATGGAAATGCACCTTGTGGCCACTGGAAACCAGTGCAAGAAAGGAAAAAGCGTGACTTCTAATTGTTTAGGCTCAGATGTGACATTTTCCTGTGATGTAACAAATATTGAAAATATGAAATATGAGTGTGGACAAAAATACATTCTATAGTTTGGAGGAGACCTGTTATTTTGAGTTTTATCACAATAACTTTGCATTGCCTCGCAATATTTGGGTTTTATCGCAATAACTTTGCATTCCCTCGTAATATTTGGGGTTTTATCGCAATGAATTTGCATTCCCTCGCAATATTTTGGGTTTTATCGCAATAACTTTGCATTCCTCGTAATATTTTAATAACTTTGCATTCCCTCGCAATATTTTGGGTTTTATTGCAATAACTTTGCATTCCTCTCAATATTTTTGGGTTTTATCGCAATAACTTTGCATTCCCTCTCAATATTTTGGGTTTTATAACAATAACTTTGCATTCTCTTGCAATATTTGGGGTTTTATCAATGAATTTGCATTCCTCGCAATATTTTTTTTATCGCAATAACTTTGCATTCCCTTGCAATGTTTTGGGTTTTATCGCAATGACTTTGCGTTTTCCTTGCAATATTTCTATGTTCTATTGCGATAACTTTGCATTTCCCTCGCAATACTTTCGAGTTCTCTCGCAATAACTTTGCATTCCCTCGCAATATTTTGGGTTTTATCGCAATAACTTTGCGTTTTCCTTGCAATGTTTTGGGTTTTATCGCAATAACTTTGCGTTTTCCTTGCAATATTTCTATGTTCTATTGCGATAACTTTGCATTTCCCTCACAATACTTTCGAGTTCTCTCACAATAACTTTGCATTCCCTCACAATATTTTGGGTTTTATCGCAATAACTTTGCATTTCCCTTGCAATATTTCTATGTTCTATTGCAATAACTTTGCATTCCCTTGCAATAGAATATAATAGAATTTAGAATATTTTGGACTTGCACAAGTCTGGTTCATCCTTGGGTGCAAACAGGAAAAGTGATTGTCTGATTTCATGTCAGACAGTGAGAAAAAAAGCATATGTGTCTTTTTATATAGTGTATGTAAACTTCTGGTTTCAACTGTAGTTAAATGTCAGTGAAATCACCTGCAAACCCAAGGCCCTGATAGTGTACACTGCATTTCATAGGACTTTATTGTTCTGCTCGACATCTTAAGCCACTGTGGCAACATTAACTTTTATTTTACCGTTTTGGTCTTGTATAAAAATGTATAAAACCCGCTATTACAAATCAGAAAAGTGTCCCGCGGCTTCACATCACTCGTGGAATCAGACAAAGACAGAAGCGACCGCTTCCTTGGAACTTCGACTCACTGTTCACACTGTGTGCACTGCGCTGTGCTGTGCCTTTGAATACTTTCCAAAACTCTTCTAGCCTGTTCTGCATCGGCATGCATTAGTTCTTGCAGGCCCATGAATCAAAACAGTCAAACCTGACATGACTTGACTACTGTTACCAGGCTTTCTGGCTTCTGCCAAATCCTTCGCTGTGGGCCAAAAAAGAATAAGTTCCCACTTGTTTCTCGGGAGTCTTTGATTCAAAAAGTGGCTCAAAAATACTCTCTGCCATCGGTCACTGCCAGGAACACTCAAGTTACAAATGCATCCAAGTTTGAGTCATAAGCTTTCCAGTAAACGGCCATAATCCTGTTGCAGTTAAACTCACACTCGTCACAGCAGTTCAATTGCATTTTTCTTTTATTTCACAAAAAAACATAACCCCAGGAGCAAAATTTCTTATGTTTAGTGCAAGTCATTTTTCAGTAGTGCTGTTACTTTTTTCATCAGATGTAAAGTTAAGCTTTAACATGCGTAAAGTAGACCCAATAAAAAAAATAAAAATAAAAAAAACACACATTGTGGGATTAGACGTCCTCCATATCAACATAGTGCACAACATTTCCAAACATGTCAGATATACAGTAATGATCAGCAAGAAACCAGCACGAAAATGTCCCTTTGTTCAACGTCCAACGTGTCCATCCAGCGGACAGGTCCGTAAACTGGGATGTCCCCCTTATCACGAGCCGACTCTCTTAGTCACAGACGATTGTCTCGGGTGGTTTCGTGGCGAGAGCTCCTGCTGCGTGGCGCGGCCCAGCGCGTCGCCGCGGTGGTGGTTCGGGAGGTACATCGTTCCTCCGACGGAGTCCACGATTCCATAGATGACGGCGAAGAAGGTGAGCGCTGTCCCGATGAAGTACAATTTAAGCACGGCGGAAAACATGTCTCCGATGGCAAAACCAGATTTGGCTACTAAAGGAGAAAAAAAGAAAAGGTTATTTAATGAGCTGCAATGATGAAACGATCTATAGTCCTTTGTTATTGTTCAACAAACAAAAAAAACAACTTTTAAAGATTATGTGACTTTAACAAAACAGAATTATTGTCTCAGTTTGACAAATATTTGACTTTTAACATGCATGTACAATATTTACATTTTTTCATCCAGGTATGTTAGTACTAGATCGTTTTTAGTCAGACAAACATCTTTACATAACATTAAGAAAATGGAATTACTGTTCTTAGTCCGACTAACATCGGTCTTTAAACACGCATGTAAACGCACCAACTAACGACTAACACTGATATCGGTCAACCGCATCCAAAATTGAACTAATTTGACTAACAGATGTTGTGTTTTTGACACTAAAATTGCTTCTTTAATTTGCTGGAAGTAGAAAAGAAATGATTTGGGTAATCTAAAAAACAAAAAAGAGACGATTATGAAACGCAGTATAGCTTGAGGATAAGATGTTTTACTTTTGCAAAAACAATTACAGTGTGCAGGTACAATATTAACATTTTTACAGTAGCTTGACTAGCTCTATTTTAGTCCGACTAGTGTTTGCGTCGTCCTCCTTACATTGTGCACAGTAATGTGTTGACGTGTTCTTATGCATACGTTTACATACATACATACGCGTGCGCCACAGACACGTGCACAGCCAAATCAAACGCGGTCAGCGACAAAGACAGGAACATGAACGCCGACGCAGACAGACACAGCACATGGTGTCAGACGTGGAAGACGAAAACGACCAAAAAGACCAGGAAGACAAGAAAAACCACCGCGGTAAGACAGAGAGTGATTGAGAACACACACACACACACACACGGCGAATAACAACTTGAAACAACAACATACCAGTTGTCAGGAGAGGGGAACTTAAAAAGCTTAAAGATGCCGTTTCCAGAACAAGTCAAATCCGACGCTGTTTGAAGTCGTTCCTCGTCTTATGCCTCGAGTGTCTTCATCCCAGGAGGAGCTGAGTCTTTGTGATTCATCGAGCCGTCGAGCTCCGCTCGTATTCTCCGAGTGACATCACCTGAGAGAACAGCAGCTCAACTTCCTGCCTCTGTAAACATCAGATGGCCCGAGGAGACTTGTGGGATTTCCGCTCAGTCATAAGTGAACAGTGTAACATTTTATTTTTGTCCCCCTTTCTCCCCCATTGTCCTCGCACAGAGGGCACCCCCTCTTCACCCAAGAACAGTCAGAGTCTGGTTACAGTTAAGGTTAGTTACGGATTTTTCATTCGTGTTAGTTAGTTGTCATTAGTTTTTAGAGCAGGTTTGCTAGTTGTTGTTTTTTTTATAAATGCTTAGTTTTACTATCAGACTTTTTGTTATATGGAGTATTTGCCAGGTGCAAGATGCCAAAAAAAAAGGTCATAATAATTATTGTGTGTCATAAAAACCCCAACAAAAGATGCCATTTTAAACAAATGAAAAACTGTCCCTGAAATGTAATGGTCTACGTAAAAACGAAATAGCCAACAGACTAAAGACACAATTCAGTTTCAGTTAGTTATCCAGGTTTATTTAAACGCTAGTTTTCGTTATTTCGTTTATTTCTTATTAAGTATAGTATATATAAGTATATAAATAATATCACAAATATGTACCAAGTGGAAATATATGTAAAGGGACATTCCAACAATTCTGTTTAGTGTCGATAAGTTACTCACTTACTTTGCATTTTGAGCATCAAACGTTTTAGAGCGTGCCAACACAACCAAACCACATTTTGGCACCTTTCTGTTGTGGCGTACTTTCACACTGCATGGTCCCTGTTCAAGCTCTAGTTCTGTTCAGAACCACAGTGAACCAAAGGTTCCCAAAGAGGGATAAGCTACATAGAAGAAGTCTTGGAAAGGAACAGTGGACTGACAGAGGGTGAGAGTGCAGACGTGGATCCAAGTGCAGAAGGAGAGTCAGTGCTAGGACAGAAGATGCTCTTGGAAGAGCTGGGTCTTCAAGAGCTCCTTGAAGATAGACAGGGACGCCCCCCCCTGTTCTGGTAGGTCATTCCACCAGCTTGGAACGACACACGGAAAGAGTCTGGATTGTCTTGTGCGGAGTGTTGGCACGACCAGACGACAAGACTTTGATGAAGGGAGTAGTCGAGGGGTAACATAGGCCTTTAGGAGAGCATTTACGTAGGTGGGAGCAGACCCATGAAGCTCTTTGTAGGCTAGTGTCAGTGATTTGAATTTGATGCGGACGGCGAAGGGTAGCCAGTGGAACTCAATGAACAGAGGTGTGCCCTTTAAGGCTGATTGAAGACCAGACTTGCCGTTGAGTTCTGGACCATCTGTAGCAGTTTCATCAGCACAGGTTGGGAAGGCCTGTTAGCAACCTTCCGCTTACCAGCCCAATTCCTTCCCTCTTGGCCATGGGCTGCCCATGTAAGATATGAAGGGCAGTTGAACTTATTAAGAGTTGCAGTTTTTGGGGATAAATGAATCCATATATCCTTCTGTTTATCTACAAATATCCAATAATGAACTACGTTTTTGGTCTAATTTACATTTTGACACCAAAGTCAAGTAAAGTTGTGTGGTTGTTTCGTTTTTTTGGCACGAGAGGAGGCTGCGAGATGTTTCGAATATGTCACATGACTCGGCGGAAGGTTGGGCGTTTGAAATTAAAATCTGTAGGTGACCTGTTTGAGGCGACAGACTGACAGATTCATTGGCAGAGGACGTCCACATTCCCCTCAGAGCTGTCATGCTTAGTCATGGGTATGGTGTCATTGGTGTCATTTGAAAACGTTGTGCTCTTGTGTCGCTGTAGCTTTGTTGTTGTCGTTATACAGGAATTGAGGAAGTGTCGAGAAACACATTCACCACCTTTTAATTGTGACTCAGAGCTAATGAGTGGGTGAATATTAAGGAATGAACACACGTACATTATGATGGGTGTAAGCGAGTGTGGACCTGCTCTTACCCTCACTCACACAAACATGTGAGATAAGCTTTTAGATAAATCTAGTTTCTGCACAAAGTGAAGATTCCAGGCTTTCCCAGAAATTCCCCACTGTGCGCTCGAGTGAGCAGAGAAAGAAAAAATAGAATAGTGCTGCTCTGTGTTTCATGATTTCACTTCCTCTTGGCACAGTCTATGAGGAAACTCCGTCCCACAGAGCCTCCACTTCTCTTCGGGGCATAAAAGCATACATTCAGCGATCGGAAACACAATGCATTTGCTACTAGAGGATGAAAATATGAGTAATTATCATTATTATTAAATAAGTAATACATAGGAGAGCTTTACATTAGGAGCTTTTACTAGAAGGCCTTTGGGAATTGATGCTGTGAAAGGGTTAACTTCATATCTCCCGACAGCACACGGTTACCCAGCGTTGTAGTTTATGCTTTTTTAAATCAATGTTACTCCAAGCTATGAGATTAAAGACAGGCGAGCATGTTGCTCCAAATAAGGCCTGGATTGGATTTCGCAATAAGCTTCAGTTACAGACAATGAGGTTTTATGATTTCTCTCGGGGGTTTAAAGAGAAACCATGAATCAGTCACCGAACTTATCTCTGACTCAGTGCACTTTTTTTTCCCAGACATTTCTGCTTCTTCCCCAAGTGAAACAACTGAGCGGCAGCCAAGAGTTCAGATTACCATACACACACACACACACACACACACAGACAAAGAGAGGCAGAGAGAGAATTAAATCCTTTTGTTTTCATGGACTTGAAACATCTTCATAAACAGTGTGCTGGAGTCACTCCAGGAACAAGCTCACAAGACTGCGAATCAATAGAAACACTTGTTTTCTGCAATAGAATCCACACAGTTATGTGTTGATCAGGTCACCGAGACACACATTCTTTCAAAATAAACGATTGTGACGTTGCACCATTGCATCCACTAGATGGCAGTGTTTGATAGTTGAGGAGTTAGAATACAGGTTTGGGGTTGATGACCTTAAAAGTCGTTTAGAGTAGTCAGAGGACCTGTTTATGTAAAACCACACCAGACCTGTGGTTTAGTCTTTTAAATAAACAGTATGCAGCCATTCCATCAGGTGTAGAGGACTTTGGATATGTTGTATTCTGCTGATGTAGCAGGAGATGGTTCCTATGCTTACTTTGATTTTAGCAAGTGGTTATTTGAGTTACTGTCATCATATTAAACCAGTCTTGTAATTTTCCCTCTGACCACTGGCATCAGGACTGGACTTTTCGGACTATTATCATGTAAAGATGGTTCTTCATAACAATCCCAGAAGATCTATATTACTCACACTTGCCTGTCTGATACAGACGACCAGGCCACGTGGAGTACATCGCCTTTCTTCTACTTGAGATACTTCAGTAAAAGTAAAATCTCACCAGAAAATGACTTTGGTAGAAGTTGCTTTGCGTTGTCACTTTAAAAAAAAAAATAATATTACTGAAGTAAAAGTATTAAAACGTGTGACATTAACTGTACTGAACTCTGATATAAAATGTACTTAAGTGAGGAGTTAGGGTTGAGCCATGGTGGCTCAGTGGTGGGGCGAGTTGTCTTTCAAGTGAAAGTTGTGGGTTTAATTCCTGGTTCTGCTAGTCTACGTTGTCCTTGAGCAAGACACTTAACCCCATGCTGAAGCGTGTGAATGGGTGAACGGCAAAGTGTAATGTGTAGTGTAAAGAAGCTTAACAAGACTAGAAAAGAGACTAGCTAGCTAAAACGCTATCTATCTATCTTGCTATCTAGCTAGCTATCTTGCTAGCTAGCTGTCTAAGTTTGTTTCTTTAAGTGGCCTTTAAGTCTCTGGTGCTCTTAAGTTAATGGGTTAATGGGGTAAGCGGACAAGAATGAAATGAAGCGAGCAAAGCAGCTGACGGCAGCAGATATATTTGGCAGTGGTGACGGTCAAGGTCAGAATTTCTGGCAACAGCGAAATGGTTTTGTTTGTTTTGGGACAACGTGACCGTGAATTCACACACACACACACACACAGTGCACCGTGTGTGAAAGTAGAAGACTGAAGAGTCACAACTCCATAGAATAGAATGTTCTATACAGTGTGATAACAGGAATTTGACGTGTCTCAACCAGGTGGGTGCTTTCTTTATAGGTGTGCCAGCTTGGGGTTAGAAAAGGTTAGCGTCCTTAAATGTTCCTCTTAGATTAAGTGGTTCAGCTTGTTTTGTGCCATCTTAAGAACCAGACTGAGCTATTTTGAATTGTGTTATTGCCCTCAGAGTACATATAGCTTCCCTAAAGCTATAGAGCTGTCATTACTTCTCTGAAACACTTGTGAGAACACTCAGTATCTGTTTAATTAAAGCTTCTGATTTCATCCGGCTTAACTTCAGGAGCAGGGCAGAAATCTGCCTCGAGGTCTCCTCATATAGGACGGGCAAGAAAATGCTATTGCTGGTAATTCAGGCCGTTAGCCAGTTATTTACAATTAACTTCCATGTTAAAGTAGAAAAACAGAAGACTCTGTCGTTGTACACGAACACCAGATTTCTTTGTGTTGAATTTAAAACTATGTACAGGCGTTTTTTTCCAACTCTCTTTCTCGAAGACGCCGATTCAACTTCTCCGCTTTGAGAAATTTTAGCGATAGCACAAACCGCGGCGTAATTACGGCAATGCAAGCGTGCGCTTGCGCAAACGTGTCGTTTAACAAACACATACTTATGTGTACGAGGTTTGATTCCAGCCAATGAATCCCCAATTGGACCTTTAGAGAGGCCTGAGCTGTATAGCAGAGTACAGTTTCTCCTTTAGATTCTACACAACAACAAGGAGCACTCTTTAGTCGGGCATTGCTGCCCTTGTGTTGAATCTCATGACTCTGATTTGTCTCAGCCCGTCGATGAATCCCCACGCCGTGCACATGACAGTCATTGTGATTAAGTGATTGAATGAGTGAGGCCCATGCACAGTCTGAGGGGAAGCACATGGGAGATTTTTTTTCTTTTTGGAGTGGATGCTCCTCCTCCCTCTCGTCCCTCTCCTCCCTCCTGCATGTGACACTAACTCTTTAATGCCACAGATGACGACAGCAGGAAAGGACGGGAGACGTGAAGCATCAGCTCACCAATTATCCCTGAATAAATCTCTCTCTCTATATATATACATACATATATATATAAGTATTGCATGTTTTGTGGATGAGGCCAATTGGACCCTCTAAATTGAATGTGAGAGTGAATTGTCTCTATGTGACGCTGCGATGGGCTGATGATCCAGGGTGTGATGTCCCCGCCTCTCGCCCCCATGTCAGCTGAGATTGGCACCAGTGACCCTCATCCCTCATGTGGAGGATGAAAGCTGGTAGAAGATGAATGGATGGGATGGATATATATAAGTACACTAGGATTCATTAGCGGCACGGTGTGGGTGAGGGGGGTTTTCCGTCGTTGCACATGCCAAGAGGATTTTCCATCTTAACGTCCCACCAGCTGTCACAGTCAGTCACCTGGAGGTGATCCCTTTGAGTGTCGGCCCGTATGTGTGTGTGTTGGGGGTTCTTTATTTTATACAACAGTTCCAGCACGTGAAATAGACGGTGCCTTAAAGGGATAAAAGTATACGTATGTTACCAGAAAATGACTTTGGAAGAAGTTTAAGTCACTTTTTTTATATGACATTTACTGTACTTAAAGGGCCACTTCACCCATAAAATATATTGTGTTTTTTCTCCCCTAGTTTGCAGAGATAAATGTGTTATTTGATGCCTCATGTTGAAATAAATCAATAAAACTGACGTCAAAGTCACTTCCTTCAAAGAAAATAAAAGCGCCACATTGCTCTTCGCTGTGTTTCTGTCAATTATCACGAGTTTTATGAGTAAAAAAGTGGTCAAATTGGATCCAAACCAGGTGAAAAGGATAGCGTAACGCAGCTTTTATCATAATGTTTGAGTTTATTTGGTTGTAACGAGAAACCAAGAGTAAGAGAGGCTACATTTATTGTGTCGGTCAAATGTCCCCAACAGTCTGGTGATGATCATGCTCGCTCTGTAACGCTGAAATTGTTCCACTTTGAGTGTTCCGCTCACTCATATAGAGAGGGGGGAAGCCCTCTGGGCGGCCACTCACTCTATTCAACCTTGTGGAGAAACGCTCCAGGCGAGCGAGCGAGCGAGTGTTTTCATGCCGCATGTAAGCGCACACACACCGTAGCTTCATTATTACCCTCCTCCTCTTCCCCTGACAGCAGAAACTCTCCTCTGATGATTTCCAACGACTTAAACGCAACCTTCACTCCACAACAACTCTCTGCTGCTGACATCATTGCCACAGCAACACCCTCTCAGTGGGAGAGTCTCCAGGGTGACGCCCTCTGTTGACACGCCTGAAGGTAGCCAGTGCCTTTTTGTGGGCAGGTGCATCCAGAGCAGGAGCAGACGGAGCAGCCTGCCTCTGGTCCTTCTCTTTTTTCTCCTCTCTCTTTTACGCTCTCTGTCAGTTTGTGTCTCTGTGGGAACATCTGTGCAGCGACATATCTAATCTGCACGTCAGCAACGGGCAAAGGAATTCAGATTAAAAAAGAAAAAAAGAAACATTTCCTCAACTTTGGTGATGAAGTTTTAAGTCTTCTTTTTTGCTGTTGTTTGGGCCCAAATGTAAATTGTCAGCTGTTGGACGTCCCGTGTGAATTTGCGTTGCCATTTTTTACAAAAAAAAGAAAAAGACCTGACCTTGGCCGGGAGATGGAGGGCTATGGATACGAGCACTTTGGTGCGGAAGGAACGAGGGAGAGCCAGACGGTGGATTACAGACGAATCGTGGGGGACACCGAGCCTCTTCGCACAGGTGCCGGATCGGCCGAGTGCGAGCAGTACGTTCGGCAAACCTCCCACGGCCACGAAACTGCGGCCCAGCGATACAGTGCCACGCGCATCCAGGCCGGACTCGGCCCAGAGAGGTGAGCCCTCTTAATAGATGAGTAAAGCTTGGTCACTCAGGGAGTAGAAGTGATGCTTTCACAGGCTGTGCTGTCACGAGGCTGCACATGTAAATTGACTTCATGCCACTGGCTCAGTTTACATGTCCATTCACGCTTCTCGCTTACATCACTTTGCAAATTCCTTTTTTTTTTACCCTGGATACGTACAGTATACGGCCTTGGAGATCATTTGTACGACTTACTCGCGAGCAGATGTGAAAACGGCAAAACAGGTCTGGGTTTGCCAGGTTGTGTCATCTATTTGTCGCGAACTCTGCCGCGCGCGCACACACACATGATTCTATGATGCTCTACCGGGGCAAGAACGAGCATAGTGCAGCTGCAGGGCAGATAAACAAGGCCGAGGATAGACAGAGTAAATAAAGGAGCCAGTGAGTGACACATGCAATGACCTACATTTAATTTAAGTCACCACAGCAGACACGATCGGCGTCTAAGATCATCATTATTATTATTATTATTGTCAGAGCATAATGGAGGACGTGTGTTTGGTTAACAGGAGAAAAGCTGATCCCGTCTCTGACGCGTTAATCCTCCTCTGACAGGTGGATCCCCCTGAGTCATAAATCATAAAGCGCTGGGATATCTGTGTGGGTAGTCAAACATTTTGTATTTATTTATTTATTTGATCTTATTTGATTCTCAGGTTCTTATAAGGTTTGTCAGGTTATCACGACAGCACCTGACTTCCCAAACACCTGAGGGCAGCAAATCTACCCTTTTTCAATGTGCCTTTTAATTGAAATTCCTATTTATTTTGCTCCTTATTTTGTATTTTAGACCGTTTCACATATCGACGTACTCTTAAAATGTTTTCCGTTTTTTTCAGACACAAAAAATACATGAGATTTATTACCAATCTCACTCTAAAGGGGGGACTATTATTGACATATATGGACTCTGGTGCACCAGCTAAATGTGAGCTTTTGTCTTCTATTGGTAAACTCTATCTAATGGTGAAATAAAGTGAAGCACACACTTAAACTGGCACAGATTTTTAGTAGGTGAGCTTTTAGTGACGTGGCTTAAGTGACGTGTTGGGTGGAGCTCCAGGGAAGACTCAGGGGAGCATGGGACACTTGTGTTCTTGAGTCCCTGGCCCCAGAGTTCCCCCTGGGTCATAAATATGACAAAGTGGGGCTCTATGGATCCTCATTAGATCATGTAATGTGGAAAAATGGAGACAAAAATGTAGTGTCGATGAAATATTGTTTTGAAAAGACACAGAAAAAGAGTGAATGTCTATCACTTAAAACAGCCACAGATTCCAGAGCCTTTTCCACTCTTTGCTATTTTCCTGACTAAAATGTTAAAAAGACTAAATCCTGGAAATAGCGTTTGCCTTTTGACAAAATAAAACGTAAATAAAAAGTCACACTCTTGACATTTTGGTAAAAAAAAAAATCACTTCTTTGTACAACTTATTTCAATCACTTCATTATTCTCCTTTTTATTTCTTCATCTTATTAATCATACATTTTGATTCTGCTCATTCATTGATAATAATTGTGTTCATTTAACCTTTTTTCCAAACTTTAAGGACTGACAACAGATCATGTTTGCCATTTATCCCGCTGTTGTGACTGTCATGTGATCTGACGTGTGTGTGTGTGATGCAAACTGGAGCGAGATGCGGTTCAACGTTGTATTTCTTCGTTAGAAAGGATTTTCCAGTACTGTTCTTCGAAGCACAGCGAGGCCGTGCCTGCAGCGCTTGACACCGCTTATCTATCATCAATAGATTTCACAGCGACTTACTTGTAAATAATCTACTCATGGTTTCACCCATGTTTTAGCCTGTTTATTACATGTACTTCAGGTATAAAATAAAGTTATTTAATTTCATTTGCAGATGTTGTGTCCCGTTAAGTATTTATCATAAGACAGGGGAAGTCAGGCTTTGATGTGCTCCGTTACTCGGGTCCCCTCTGCATGCTTATCATGTGAATAAAGTGTGGCTCTGCTGCCTTTTCTGCTGCACTTGAACCACTTCAATTGATTTTGCATGTGACCAGAATTCAATTTGGCACAACGCGTCTCTGAGTCAGTGAAAAGAGGCATAGCCTTATCCGAGTTAAGGTCATTTAGAAACGTTTAAATCTGTTTTAATTGCACTTTTTTCACGTTTTACATTTTGCAAATTCTTTTTCCTTAATCAATCATTTTGTACATTTTATGGACCAAACGATGACTCCATTATGAAAGTAATCGTTAGTTGATAACGATTACGATCCAGATAAAACTGTAATGTTGACTATTGTTTTATTTTTTGTAAAAAAAAATTATTTTCATGTTGTATTACGGCTGTAACCACTGAACAAAATCTGATTGAAAGCCAAGTGTTTTCAACACCTCAAGCATGTATTTCCGCTCAATACAATCAAACGCTTTCTCTGCATTCATCGTTACTATAGAAAAATGAAGATGGTGAATAATTAATTGATTAATTGATGAAAATTAAGATGGTGAATAATATTATGAGTCGCCACTCTTTCTAGTCAATTAGCCACTATTTTTGAAAGTATTTAGCCCATGTAGGCTAATCGGGCGATAAGAAGCACATAGTTCTGGATCTTTCCCATTGTAGAAGTTTGTTATGTCGTCTTATAAAACTGGACTTTTATCTGACTGGAGTGAGGAGATTGCTTTATCAATTCCTGTTATTGTAACCGGTCCTTCCAGCAGTTTAGCTCGTTCATCTGTTAGCCGAGGCATCTGGAAGCCAATGATTACTGTTAAGTGTGTCGTTGTCCAATTCTGAACTATACAACGTTTCATAAAATTTCTGAAAGCATTCGTTGATCTTTGTATTGTTTGGTTGATGGATCATCAGATATATAATACTGATTATCTGTATAGTTCTCCTTTTACTAGAACTATCATTCCATCTGTATCTTTGTTGCTATCTGTACCTTTAAATGGCAACAATCTATATATCTAATCTAATATAATTGCACCCCTTTTATTTGTAGAACAAGATGTAAAATCTACCTGTCCGACCCATATATATTTTTTGCAAATGGGTTTCTTGGAGGAATGCAACCTTGATATTTTCCTTTTTAAAATAGTTTAGACCAGCTTTCCTTTTGACAACATTATTAGAGTCCTTGATATTCCAGGTACAAAACTTAACATTCAGAGGCTCAGTGTAGGATTCTGGCTCTTCGTCGTCTGGGTTAGCTAGTGCTTCCCTAGCCGTCGATTTGCAGCTCTTTTTCCGAGTTTCTCTCTTTCTGGGCATAGTCCAACGTCTATGTAGGTTTAGCGATAGTTCAACCACAGTTTTAGCAATGGGTAAACTGAGAAATATTGTTTTAGTTCAATCCAGCGAGGACACCGACAGTGGTGCATCTATCCTCCTCGGTGCATCACGTCACCCCCTATCGTTTTATTTTTATTGCTTTGTAAAATGCATTATTATATACTACTAATAATAATAACAATGAAAATAACCATTAATTGCTGCCCACAAATTCACTGAAATACAGAACCTGGAGTAACATTTCAGTTAGATAAAATTCCAGTGGGTTTACTGGAATTTTGCCTTTTATCGATTCACTAACTTCCTCATAAAAGTGTAAAACTTTTATGTAATGTTTATTTTTCCTGTTTTGGGGGAAAAATGTGCATAAATACAAGTTAGAAACCCACCTTAAGTATGCCCTCCACCCACGCACACACACACACACACTATGAATATGGCCCCCTTGTTGCCCGCCCCTGCCCGAGTTCCTCGTTTCACAGGATGCAAGGAGTAAAACACGCCTCTGAGTGGAGCCGTGACGTGACGCCGCTGCTGCCAGTACATAACACTGACACGCACTGTCTGCACACAGCAGCCACGGGCAGACTCTCGGTCCTGAGTGACACTTTCATGCAGACGTGTACTCTTGCATCTCGGGGCCACGAGCGACTTGTGTTTCCATCCAGTTCCGTTCTTCGAGGTAACGTGATTTGCTCCTGTTTTGTTGTCTCTTCAGCGCGAGTCCACTCCCCGGGAAAGTTGCTTCCTTTTCAGTCAACGTGGGCATCTCCATCTCCGCCTCGGCAGCTATAGCTAACATGTGTGTGGGTTTTTTTTTTCTTAACTCTTGGTCTTTTCGCGGTGAAAGTTTGAGCCCCGCGGTTTGAACGACATTCGTGTCATGTTTGAGTGCCAAAAAGAAGAAGCTAAGAAAAAAAAAAAGCTTTTATTGTGTTATCTTTTTCAGGTGAAGTCCTCCATAACCGCGCTACCTGTGCTAAATGCTAACGGTTTCCTCCACATGTCTGTTAAACAAACGTAGCCAAAAGCAGGCGTTGCTAAAAAAATGTCAAGCCCTTGCACAAGAGAGCGAGTCGTTACCGCACATGTGCAACATATACAGCATACCTGCTTTAATTTAACGTGAATTAAGTTTAGGTGACGTGTAAATGTATAGATAATATGTGTATTTCAGTATCGCATTGTAATAATAGCAACGTTAGGGCTCTAAAGCTGTTGTTTCCGTAAAAAAAGTGTATTATTTGTGTCAATAACTGAGTAATAATCGGGTTAACTTAACGGATAATGTGTCATGTTCATCACTGGACGTTAGGATTAAGTGTCAGCCATGTTGCCAGGAGGCTGCAGCTATTCACACACACACACACACACACGTTTTTACACTGTGTCTTCGCAGATGTTCTGTATTTAAGTGTTATTTGTGGGCGTTAGTTTATAATGCTGTGCTGTGTGAATGTACATCAACAGGGATAATATAACGCAGGCTGTTGACATGACGCCCCAGTCAACGCCATTCAGAGCCCCCCATCGGAAATGAGTCAAAACAACGTTGTCTCTGTCCTCACAACGGCACTATCGCTATTACAACACGCCGCCGTGCAGTTTATCATACAAAGTGACTCACTTTACAATTCGGCGTGAATTAAACACTCAAACTACCACTTGTTAGAGTGAAATTTCAAATTGAAGTGCTGGTTACCTGGCATGAGGGTGATGTACTGCTAATGCAGCTCATCCCACTAGCGTGGATGGACGCTGTTGTTGTTGTTTTTCACTCACTATCAAAAACCAAAGGGTTGTGTCCTCCACCTTATGTCCTTAACTGTGGGTGCGCAGTACCGACAGCTAACGTTTGCTAGCTACTGATAATGTAATGTAGGTCACCAGTTAGCTAGTACACAGTAATGGAGATGCTCTTATTGCCGGTATGTTGTGTTCATCCAGGACCGATTTTTTTATTAATTTTTTTTGAGTCATGTTTTGCCGTTGGGTCCAGTCTAAAATCAAAGCTATAGCTACAGAGTAGTTCGGGTGAGTGTTAGTGGGTCACTCGGCCATGTTTTGCTGTAGCACGCGGTCGTGTGAGGACTCAACAGCGCTACTGCACTGTTGACATCCTGTTGTCTCGTGCGCTGGCCCGTGTTTATGTTTAGTCACCGAGAAAGGTTTTATTATCTTGGATGCAGGAGATCTGTTCTTATCATCTCCATAACCTCGATAATCTGGTGTCCAATAAAAGTGCATTGCACCTATATTTGTGTGTGTGTGTGTGTGTGTGTGTTTACCATCCACTGCTCTGAAGTGGAGCTACTTTTAAAGAGATTATCAGTGGGTGGTGCACAATTTAAAGTCTGGTACACAGCATGCAAAGGATAAGAAGGTTGAACCTCGTGACGTAAGTAAAGAGATTCTGTCGATGTAGATACGTGGTTGCATTTCGCTGCGCCGGCTATTTCTGGTTTCTTTACCTCCGTATAACAAATACATCATTTATGAATCATCATCAACATTTCATTAATCGATATCGTAAGAGACAGACAAACGGACACAACTGCACTGAAATACAAAAAGTGGCGTAACATTTCACTGAAATGATTCCCGAACTTCATCCATTATTTGTTATAATATATTTCCACTGGGTTTATTTGAATTTTACCTTTTTTAATCGACTTACTAACCTCCTCCCTTGTTTGTAAAAACGTTAATATAATCAAGAGTTTTTGTTTTAATGCCAATGTTTTGCCAACTTGTAACAGCAGGGTTGCAAGTTTACACTTATTGCAGGCACACTGACCTGAGGCTGCCTGCTGGGAGATGTTGATGTTACTATGGTTATGTCTTCCTGTTGAGTGGATGTCTGGTGTTATTGCGGAGCGTTGCGTCACGGTCTGTACACTCATGATGATGCTGTTGATTGAAGTAGCCTCTCGTTGTCCCTTTCGGCAGCATGGCAGATTACCTAATCAGTGGCGGCACAGGCTACGTACCCGAGGACGGACTCTCGGCCCAGCAGCTCTTCTCGATCGGAGACGGCCTGACGTACAAGTAAGTCTCCCTGCAGTTCCGTACAAATGAAATCAATTCATAGTGAGGTCTCCTGATTTGAAAACCTCACCTACGTGAGACGGCGGGTGAAGGTGACTCACGAGTGCTTTGTAATGGCCAAACGCATTTTGAACCAGCAGATCTGACCAACAGTGCGTTGTCTCCGATGGTCACACGGCTGCAGAGCTATGCTCTAAAGGAGATGGGTTGACTTACAAGTGAGTAAAACAGTCATCTTCAAACTAATTTGAAACTGTGCCGTTTGAAATCTTTTGTCTCTCCAAATGGTGAACTCATCCGTGGCTGGTGTGGTGGGGGAAGCAAATGACTCTCCTTAAAGTAACTCAACTTTGACTGAACTTAATCTAGTGTCTTTTAAAAGAAGATAAATGGAGTGCGGTTTGCAACATTTTAACCTGGACTTGGTCATGGGGGTGGAATTTGCTTCCGATCGACATAACTGCATTATTAACTCCAGCTTAACCATCAAAGTGCACGCACGGCCTGTCCTGTGAATGCAGCATGTGTGTGTTAGAAACACCGGAATCATGTGATTCACATGCTAAATATTACCTACCCTCACACTCCTTTCATCAGCTTTCTGCTGACACAAGAACAACCCTTTATAGATCATTAAACATGTTGTCTAATCCATCCAGCACTTTTTGTTTTTCCATCAAAGTTACAACATTTGTTGGGACTCAAGCATGCCGTTTTGTTCCCGCCTTGCATTTGCTCCAGTAAGACCTCCTGACATCATGGCAGAGCTTTAATTCTGTTAAATGTTTTGCCACAGGTCTCGACGACTAATAAAACAAAGGGAATTTCCTGTCAGGGGCTGGTTTTTTCCCCCCTTTACACCCTTTAAGGGCTATAATATAGACGGTTGGACACACACTAACCTCTCTGTTGGTGACGGCGCCAAAACCGCGACTTTGGTTAGACATCTGATGTCACATGGCGGTGATGACGCTACATGCTGCTACTTTTCTAGGGCACGTTGGCACAAATCACATGAAACACGTCTGTTTTCCATTCGCTTTAGCGTTCGGCTCCGGGGCGTGAAATGTTCCCCACACTCTCCAGCTTATTCAGATGTTTTTAAGGTGGATGATTTAAATATTTACACAAAAGGAAAAGGTCTTCAGTGATAGTAGCTTCATCTCGCCTGTGGGAAAGTCTGTTATGGGGACGCACTGTGTTTTTTTGTGTCTGCTGAAAAGTGAGACATTCCACATCTATCTTTCACCTTGACTGCGTTACACGTGGAAGGGGCCAACTTGAAGGACACATTTGTCTGCTTTATTTGTATGAAATTAGAATGTTATTATAATTGTGTAAAATACGGTGTGTCGTCCGTTATCTTCCACAGGAGGCCGTCAAAATTCATCTCGTAATTGGCAACTGTCGTCTAATTTTGAGCCGCATGTGATTTGAATAACGCTAACGCCCTCCACACTGTAACCTCATGCGGTGTGACCAAAGGAAATTTTGTGCACATGATGGCCGGAATTGACATCATGTGAATTTCTGGGGTAAATGTGGTCTGTTGGGTCTTGCATTTCATTGTTCCTTTTTAAAGCAGCGCAAATTTATTTGCCTAACATGTGAGCACACACACAGCTATTATAAATGGTGTGCTCTTAAGAAATGAATGCAGGAAATAAATTCCTAGAGCCAAATGTAGTGTAACAATGATCTACTTTTGACTTAAAGGTACCTGTGGAGGAGTTGCATGCTTTCTTTTTTTGTTTTGTTTTTTTTTATAAAAAATGAAAAGTTTGAGATTGTCAATCTTAATTTTCTATGTCAGTAGCGAAAAAAGTGAAGTCACATCACAAGTGAGACGGAGAAGGAAAAACGGAAACTACTGCTGCGGCCTTCTGCCATGTGCAAAAACCATACGCTTGGCATGACATGTAAACATGTTTTTCCTTTTAAAAAATTCTGTATTTCTCTCAAAAAGGCCTCAAAAAACAAAATACTTAAGGCTCTGTTGGGAGAAGTTGGATCAACTGCAGTTTATGGAGAAACTTGTACAACTTTTTGAAACCCTAAAGAGCAACTTTCATGGCAAACTTGATGATTGAACCGCAGACAAATGGCAAATACTAAATGAAAGAAATTATTATTATATTGGCTGTGTGTGTGTGTCCCAAGTATGTCCCAGTTAACAAATGATGGGCATCTGTACAAACGGGTACGACCAGTTGTGAACCCGCCTGCTTAAACACTACCGTTTTACCATCATGCGTTTATTCAACACTTGATCGTCAAACGTAAATGACGATGACAACGGTAAAAACCAGCGGAGTCGAGTCAGTGAGCCCTTGTCGGATGGCGCTGCACACGCAGCCTTGTGGCCGCCGCTGCTGAATGCTAACAGATGTGCGCTGGACCCGCTCCTGCTCCTTATTCTGGTTTGTGGGTGTTTTTGGCTCTCAAAAAATAAGGGAAAAACAAACCATAGACGCCTCCCCGGCAGTGAGTGTCCCATCTAGTGTGGCTATTTCAGCTCCCTACGCCTCCACACACACTCACACTCGCACACTAGAGCAGAAAAGGTGAAGTGTGTTCACTTCATGTTAAAATGGCTGCTTTGAAATAGATCCCTCTTCTTAGACATGTTTATACACTTGTACTGCTCAACATTTACGTGTTTTTCTTAGCGGTCTTCAGTTGCCCTCCTGTTTTCTTTCCAACGGGCATGTCGCTTAGTCTCACGCCCAAACTACAGAAACCACAAAGTACACAAACAGTTTGTCTGGAAAAGCCTAGACTTGCGTCATCTCACGGCCTCTATCCCACTCTTCCATCTTTGTCACTGAAAGACGCACTTGCATTAATGCAAATCTACACTCATCCACAATTATAATTCCTTTTCAAACAGGGAATTACCAGTACTGGTTAGGGTTCAGTGTCGTGTCTCTGTTTTATCAGCTAAAAAAAAAATGCCTTAGAGGCTGAAAAACTGGTTCAGCTCAGTTCTGCCGCAAAGAATTTGCTAGTCAGGAAGGTTCACAGCAATGAAGATTGAGCATTTCTAAACATAGGAGCCAAAAGCAGTGCAGCAGTGATCCTTTATGGAGGCAAAATAATGGTGTGTTTGTCCAAGTCTAGGCAGGATCTGAGTTTCAAAGACTGTGTTGATATTATATTGCTTTTTGAGAGCATTGATATATTTTTTTTTTTAACTGCTGTTCCAAATAAAAGCTGAGAAGGTGGAACCTTCTCAACGATGGGCGTCTGTAGAACCAGACCTGGAAGCATCTGCTGTTTCTAAGGATGGTTCTTTTTAAATTTGAAGGAGCAACAAGAGCTGCTGTTGTCCGCTATTGCTGTTGTTGTTGTTGTTGTTGATGGGAAATCACAGATGTATGGAACCGCTATTAATCTGAGCACCACCAGGTTCACCTTTGTCAAAAAGTTATGGGTCACCACGATTCCAATCTCTAAATTGTGCTACTGTGAAAAAGACCGTATCAAATCCTTAATCCCTAATGACTACTTTTGAGTCCTGGTCTAATTTTAGCTGTTTTCTTTCTTGTACACCTCTCAGTTGTGAAACGTGTCCAGTGTTCTGCTTTTTCACGGCGAAATGTACAAATAAGACTCTCTGTGACGCAGTGTGGATGCTTGTCAGACCTCGCAGCACCGCTACGTTGGCGAGCGTCAGCCCATTACTCTGCGTTCTGCTTTATGTCTTTCAGTGACTTCCTGATTTTGCCCGGTTTCATCGATTTCACATCGGATGAAGTGGTGAGTATGCATGTGTTTTGCTTATTTGTTATTCTGTTGCAAGTCCATGCTTGTTGTTGTTGTTGTGGTCTCAGCAGAGACTTCTGCAAACCTCTCGACTCTCCAGACCTCCGCATAACTGCAGCTCTCGCACAGAAATAGTGTTGTTTTTGCCCAGAGTGAAAACCATCTGCATCATTTCTTGCTCTCCCCTGCTTCTCTGCTATTTCTTGCCCGCGGTGGTCACACCGCTGGCCGCTCCTCGTGTTTACATTTGTGTCTGCTCGGTTACTCATCCGCGAGTTAATCTCCAAGCTTTTGATGAAATCCCTTTGTCAACTTTAACTGTTTCCTTTTAGATTAATGGAATTAATCTTATTTGAGGAGTCTCTCTGTGGTGAAGTTATTCCCCAGGTTCCTCCATTTCAAGCGCTCTTTGGCCTCAGAAACTCATATTTGGAGTGAGGCAGAAACTTGAGGGGCCTTTGTGGGAAATTCCTTGGGGGGGTGGGGGGGGTCACAAGGTTCTTAAACGTGCTTTCTTAACCCTCAGCTGAATTTAGCAGGTGAGTGCAGTTGAGTGCTCCTGTGCTGGATGAATTGCTTTTAGGCCACTTTCTCTGTGAACCTCTGTAGTTTGTGTCTGCCGCCGATAAGGTGTTAAAAGTCAGACGTCTGTGTTTTGTTTTTTTCCCACGCGTAAAGGAATGTCATTATTTTCTTTCCTCCTCACCTCGGTCACACAGATAACAACCAGTTTGGGTTCTGGCTGTTGTGGGAATTGGTTAGAAGTGAAAATTGAGTCTCATTTCTGTCATGACATGTAGTCTCTTGTGTTTGTAACCACTGATATTGAACGTTTTCACTTGCATCTGCCTAAACTGACCTCATCAGTCCTGGTAGAGAACTGGAATGTGGTTGTATGTCTCCTTACGTAAGGCTGCCCCCTAGTGGCAAATGTACAAAATGTCAGAAGTACTATTTCCCATCCAGTTGCTCCTTCTTGTCTCCCAGGACCTGACGTCTGCACTGACCAGGAAGATCACGCTGAAGACCCCGCTCATCTCCTCGCCCATGGACACCGTCACAGAGTCGGCCATGGCTATCGCGATGGCGGTGAGATTACCTACAAGAGATTGTGTGTTTTCCCCTCAATAACATCGTTCTAAAGTCCTTGTGTGCTCCCTCTTTGCACGTGGTAGCTCATGGGAGGCATCGGCATCATTCACCACAACTGCACGCCAGAGTTTCAAGCCAATGAGGCTCGCAAGGTTAAGGTAAAAGGAGATTATTCTTCAAATTGACGAAAGTATAACATTTCTGTTTTGTCCTTTAATTTCATATATGTTCCCATTCTGTCCCTATTTAGGCTACGGTAACTTTCTTTCTGAGTTTTGTATGTGTTTGTGTGGTTTTGTTTTTATTTAAAAAGAAGAAGCTTAATTGTGTTTTTTATAATGCTATCCACTAATTGTTTTGTGTGTTGTGTGGCGTTTTTGTTTTGTTTGTTTGTTTGTTCGCTGCTCTGCATACATTTAAAAAAAAAAAAACGAAACGAGTCCAAAATAATGAAGTTTGATTTGTTTGTTTGCAGAGGTTTGAGCAGGGTTTTATCACAGACCCGGTGGTGATGAGTCCACACCACACGGTCGGGGATGTGTTTGAGGCCAAAGTAAGACATGGCTTCTCTGGTATCCCTGTCACAGAGACAGGCAAGATGGGCAGCAAATTGGTGGGCATCGTCACCTCCAGAGATATTGACTTTCTTTCCGAGAAAGACCACAAAAAACCTCTGGAGGAGGTACGTGATTTTATGTTTTTAGCTATTATTTCAAAATATATTTGTGCTTTTATTATCTTTTATACTGAAGTTGTGCTGATTGGTCTATTCGCAGGCTATGACTAAGAGGGAGGAGCTAGTTGTGGCTCCAGCCGGCGTTACACTGAAAGAAGCCAACGACATCCTGCAGCGCAGTAAAAAAGGTGAATAAATGCACAGAGCAACTTTTGGTGTCGTCAAATTTGTCTCTATCTTTTTTTAACGTCCCTGTCGTCCACTCTCTCCGTCACCAGGCAAGCTTCCGATCGTCAACGACAACGACGAGCTGGTGGCCATCATCGCGAGAACGGATCTGAAAAAGAACAGGGACTACCCGCTGGCCTCCAAGGACTCGCGCAAACAGCTGCTGTGCGGCGCCGCCATCGGCACCAGGGAGGACGACAAGTACAGACTGGACCTGTTGGTGCAGGCTGGAGTGGATGTTGTCGTTCTGGTGAGTTTTCGTCGATCCATATCTTATTAGAACAGTCCAACAAGGGTTTATTATCCTTGAAGAGTTCCTCGGGACATCTCGTAAGCCACTTTGGCTGTGTTGAATGAATATAGCTCATATTTTCCAGAGGATGTTCATTTTTGGTCAACTTTAGAACTGTCATCTCAGTTTCTTAAATTAGCCTAAAATGGCTAAGCTACGCAAAAACTTACTAATTTGTTCCTAGCGGTAGAAAATGTCACCTTCCCACAAACGGCTGTAAAACATTATATATTAAAAAAAAATTCTCTTTTAAATGAGTCAGTCTTTTAAAGCTACTTCAGCCTGAAATATACATATCAAATATTAATTGAAAAAAAAAAAGTGTTTTCACAACTCAAGAATCTAAAAAAAGAACTACAATCATTCCCGGAAAGTTATTATTATTAATATTTGATATGTATATTTCAGGCTGAAGTAGCTTTAAAAGACTGACTCATTTAGAGCAGAAGAAAATATTAATATATAATGTTTTTACAGCCGTTTCTGGGAAGGTGACATTTTCTGCCGCTAGGAACAAATTTGGACGTTTTTTTAAAGGAACTCTCAAGGGTTAAATTTAGGTTTAAGTTTGTAGTGTACTTGCATTGTCTAAAACATGTTTTTAAATGCATGGACAACTCTGTTTATATTAAATTTAACGTGCTGTTTTTAAAGACATCATTTGCGTTACCGTCTCTGCCGTAACTTCCAGGGCAAAATCTTCAAGAGTGAGAAGGAAATGGAAATGTCCATTACCACTCGTTAGCCAGTGTGTTGCCCTTTATTTAAAACGTTTCTTTGTGTGTATAATCGTCACCACTCGTTTTTTTCTCCTCTTCAATGAAACTTCGACCACGTTTGTCTTCCCGTCTCCAGGACTCCTCACAGGGCAACTCGGTCTATCAAATCAACATGATAAATTATATTAAGCAGAAGCATCCCGATCTGCAGGTGGTAGGAGGAAACGGTGAGTTACGTCGTGTCAAATTAAAGTCGTAAAAATATGTGCGCGTGAAATGACGCGGACTTCATTTCCGCGCGTTTTGTCTTTTCTCCACAGTGGTCACGGCGGCTCAGGCCAAGAATCTCATCGACGCTGGTGTCGACGCTTTAAGAGTCGGAATGGGCTGCGGCTCCATCTGCATCACACAGGAAGGTACGGCGCCACCTCCTGAGCACGTGTAGAACTGTGCTCTGTGACCATGTTTGCGGCTGGGAAATTAAAATATTTTAGCACATTTATCCTCACTGGAACGGTGTATGCTCTTAATTTGAGCAACAGATGAAGAACAGATAGCCTGAGACCACTCCTAGTTGTCATGGTGATCTTCCAAGGCCCCGTTCCGGGTTGCCATGGGGACCAGCATCTCTTACTCAGACTAGGTCACAGTCATCCACAAGATTTAGAGGACATGAACCTGAAGTGCGTCTTAGTAACCCGGTGAAATGAGACTTGCTGCTGCTTCCTGTGTGAGTTGTCGCCGCCGCAGTCGCGCTGAACGATGTTCTCTGCCTTGCAGTCATGGCGTGCGGGCGGCCTCAGGGGACCTCCGTGTACAAGGTGGCAGAGTACGCCAGGCGCTTCGGCGTGCCGGTCATCGCCGACGGCGGCATTCAGACCGTGGGTCACGTGGTGAAGGCTCTGTCACTCGGAGCATCGACTGGTGAGGTTTAGAAGATTGTGACAGTGGTTTGTGTGTGTGTGTGTGTGTGTGTGTGTGTAGTGATCACAAACTCATATCATCATCTCCCTTGTCCACAATGGCAGTCATGATGGGCTCGTTGCTAGCGGCAACCACCGAGGCTCCAGGGGAGTACTTCTTCTCAGACGGCGTGCGGCTTAAAAAGTATCGCGGCATGGGCTCCTTGGACGCCATGGAGAAGAGCACCAGCAGCCAGAAACGCTACTTTAGGTAATTTAAGAGCCCGCAAGTTTAAGGCTTCCAGCGCAGACGACGCACTTTGCTTTACCGAAATTGCGCGACCCGGTAACAAATGTTATTTTAAATAAGACTTTTTTAGTTATTCTCCATTTTAAATTGTGAAAGGAGGACTTTAACACGCAGTAAATTGGCAGATATTGAAAGTTGTTCTGGATAAATGGGCGAAAGCACTTACTTACAGGACATTTCCTGGTTAAAATGAGCAAAAAGTCCAGGTGGACATTTTCTAGGCTTAGGTGTTAAAGGGTTAACAGCTCACACAATGTTCATCTGAGACCCCATGGTTGCTTCCACAGTGAGGGTGACAAGGTGAAGGTCGCCCAGGGTGTGTCCGGCTCCGTTCAGGATAAGGGATCCATCCACAAGTTTATACCTTACCTGATCGCTGGTATTCAACACGGCTGCCAGGACATCGGCGCCAAGAGTCTCTCTGTCCTCCGGTGAGTCATTTTAAAACAAAAAAAAATGGTTAGCGTGCAAATCCGCTGTTCTATTTAACGGTTTAAAGCCCGTGCTTGGTAGCGCTTCTCCTTTTTATATTCAACACTTGTTTGCATCCTCTCCAGTTCCATGATGTACTCCGGGGAGCTCAAGTTCGAGAAGCGCACCATGTCTGCACAGGTGGAGGGAGGCGTTCACGGTCTCCACTCGTAAGTACATTCATGAACGAACTCGTTACGTAAACAGGTCTTTATTTGAGGCAAAAATGCTGATTTCTCTTCCACGTTTTCTTCCCCCTCCGCAGTTACGAGAAGCGGCTTTACTGAGCAGGCGGTGTCTGAGAGTACACGTTAACGTAACGGTGCCCAAAAATGTTAAACTGCCACCTCTGCACCCTCTCTCTCTCTCCACTCTCTCCACTCTCTCCTTCCCTCACCTTGTTGCATCCACTGTTGCT